>NC_057810.1:379589078-379679149 GCF_018294505.1 Triticum aestivum | reverse complement strand
GATGGCGGCTGCTCGGGGCCCTTCTGGTCACGTGGCTCGGTGAGGGGGTTGGCGACGAGGTGCAGGAGCTCGGGAGCACGTCGGAGAGGGGAGGGGGTGGCGGTGGCCGCGAGGAAGCTTGTCGGCGGCGGCGGGTGTGTTCGGTGGCTGCGCGCGAGAGAGCCAGAGGAGGAGAGGAGCTCGGGGAGAGAGTGAGAGGCCTGAGGGGGGGTGCGTGGCGTCGCGGACGGGTCCAGGGCGACGAGAGGAAGCAGGAGGTGGCCAGGGGGGAAGCAGGAGGTGGCCGAGGTAGCGTCGGCGAGCGCCACGCCTCGCCTCTGTTCGTCCTCCTGGCAGAGGAGGAAGAGGACAAAGGAGGAGGAGGTGGGCTGGGCCGGCTGGGCCACTGGAGTTGGGCCAGGTGGGGCGCTAGGTGGGGCTGCAGGTAAGTGGGCTTCTCTCTCTCTTCTGTTTTGTTTTATATTTCTGTTTTCTATTTTGTTCTGTTTTTCTATTATTTAATTCTTTTGCCATTGTTTTGAATTAAAATAATAACTCAAACAATGCCAAAGCTCCTTTGAATATTTTATATTGCTAGATGGACTTTTCCAAAAGCCTATAAAATATTTCACGGGGTATTTGAAATTATATTCTAATTATATGAATATAACTCAAATTCAAATAGCTAATGATTTAAATTCAAAGTCCCAAAAATAAATCCTTAAAAATGTTCAAAATTTTGGTTGGGACCAGAACCCTTACCAAAAATTATCAAACATTTTAGAAGAGCCATTTGGAGCAATGAATAAGATTTCTAGGGTTTTTGCCCCTCTTTTATTTAGGGTTTTGAGGCTTCCAATAATTCCCTCAGTTCAAATTTTCAGAATTTAAATATGATGCACACATGAGCTAGCCTAGAGCACTACCAGCAGCTAGGGATGTGACAACTCACCCCCACTAAACAAGAATCTCGTCTCGAGATTCAAGCGTAGGGTAAAGTGAAAGGTAAACGCAACTATTATAATCTTCACGATCCAGGTTGCACTTCAGCTGAACGTTGATTCATTCACCATTATTGTCTTGAAGTCTTGCTCTGAGAAATCCTGTCAACATGACATGGAGGGAAGAAGGAGACTCTAGAAGGGTCGATCTTCTTGAAGATCGAACAACTCACGGAATGAGACATAGGACCATCTCTCGGGTGAGGCACGAGATACACATCAAGAGGGGTGGAAAGAAACGGATGACGAAGGTTCACTAGGTAGACAACAATTCCACACTTAAGAAGGTGGTAATCGATTGTTAACGTAGCGAAGAGTTGAGTTGCCATGATACCACGACGAAACATCCTGGAGGAAGGTGATCGTAGAGTATTACCTTAAGTGGCAAAAAGAATTACTTTTGATTCAGAGATCATTGAAACTCTTTATACCAGCCTAAGGCAATTCTCGAGCGATCGTTCGGAGGGGGGCGGTAGAATGGCATACTCAGACTTGGATGATGTGGATTACCTTGTTGAAGACAACGCAATGGGTGAATTTGCTTATCACCGGAAATGGAAGAGACCCATGGTAGAATGGCACATTGGCGGTGCAAGCTGGGAACAAAATGCAAATGCTGGGAATGATTCCAGTAACTGGGGGAGAACCCAACCATAGAGAGTGAATTCACGGTTTGAAAAGTCATAGCATTGCCGAGGAAACTGAGAGCAATCTCGGTTAGTGCCGATGATAACACGTAGCGCTTGTGCGTGCTCTCAAGAACTTGAGCACTTCCATATTCATCATGGTTTTACCAACATCCGTGTCAAGAATCCTGGTAACACAACTTGCTACCATGATGAATGGTGATGGAGGATGCAGATGCAAAGGAGGATAACGCCTTCTCAGATTTAACCCTTGGCAGGGCCAAGGAAATAGAATCTGGATGATCGACCGAGAGACATTTAGCACTCCGCTTCTAATGTTCTCCTTGATGTGCTAGGGTAACCCATTCATAGATATGGTTTGATATCTAGAACATCAAGTAAAGGTCGGACTTCGGGAGCAATAGAATCCATAAGGAACAGTTACGGAGGTAAATCCTACGAAATCCTTATGGGGAGGTGGCTAACTTCCTCAACCAAGATACTACAATAATAGGTCTTCCGGCTGGGTGTGTTGGCCACGACATCCACTTTACCGGTTATCGAGGGACCAATATTATAGTTTTTGGGAAATGTTCCAACCATCATATCTGCCTGAGACCCAGATCTGGTTGGTGTCAGGATATTCCAGACTCATCGAGTCTAGGAGGAAAAATGAAAGTTTGCAACACAAATCGACGAGATGACGTTGCGAGATTCTCAGGATATGAACTACGATAGCAAGCTCCAAAACATGAGCTGGTTCTGCTACAAACATGTGAACACGTTGTTCCAGACAAGCATGCCCACATGGTAGTCTTACAATAAAACACTACCGAGTTCTGGTTGGGAGCCATCATCGAGGATATCGAAGTTCTTTCATAAGTCCGGATTAGCTCTTATGAAGATACTCCTTCTCCTTGAACAAATCAGTCGGTGGCTTGATGTGCTAGGATACACATATGGAATGAAGATGATCAGTCTATCAAACCACAGAATACTTCGCACGTGCATGACTGACTTGGGACGATTCCAAAGGAGGTAAAAACATGCTTTCTCGAATTCACGGCGGCAACTTACATCAAAATGCACGTGAATCAAAGGAAGTCACTCCTTTCATCAAACAAGTACTTCATGGGCTAGCATGAAGAAAATGCTTTCAAAAGTTTCCAACACTAACTTAATGTTCAACAACATCATGGAGGAGATAAGAATGTTGTCAATGGGCTCAACAACAACTCTTCGGAATTTCCATATCACTGGACTTCCACCATCGTGTGAACACGGTGATAGCATTGGTCAGCCCCAAAAGATATAATGGTGTATGCTCGAGGGATCAACCACGAGTAAGACAACATTACGAACATCGTTGGTTCTGACTTGATTTGACGATAGCCCACACTCAAATCAAAGGGTTGATAAGACAATAGGTCCAGCAACTGATCACAAGAACCAATCGATGAAGATATCATCTTTCTTCAACACACACTACACAGGAATATCCCTTTGGAACGAACTAAGTCAAGCAAGCTTTTATCTTCCAACTCTCCAAGTTGTTGTCTAGCTTAACCAACTAGCTCAGGGATATCTAACACCGATTCTTGGAGAGAAGGTGGTTCACAAGAAACCAACTTGATCACGAACTCAACATAGCGGTCAGGTGACAACCCGGTAACACTTCCAAGAAGATATTTGGAAAGTCACGAACCACCGGTATGTTACTAAGCTCGAGAACAATCTTGCTTTTAAGGGCAAGATGATATGATCAAATGAGTGAGGACTTGACAAGATCCTAACTCATCAATCGAAGGGTGCACCGAAATAAGGACTAGGTAGCACGATCAGTCTTAGAAGGATGATTCGAAAACCAACATACTAAGAATGAAATTATTATCCTTTAACTACCAAGCAACAGAGTTTCTAGCAGTATTGATTTCACACATCACAATTCATTTGTCGGTATTCAGGTTGCATCAACACGAGGGCCGAGGAATGAACAGTGATGGCAAGAAGTATCACTGTACCAAGAGTTCATGGGATGGTGTGCAATTCCTATAACAATCTCGATATAAAATATGTAATACTCCAAGGTAGAGCAGAACCAAAAGCTGGATTGGCATTTGATCTGCGGAATACAACTACTTTGACCCAATCCTAGATATGGAAGAGGTACTGGAGTTTGTTTCTCCTAGTCATTCCGGAATAGAATGGCTTGACAGACCACAAGAGTCATAGGCATCGATAAACGAACGCACGCATACTCTTGACTATCAATTGATAGACGAGGGTCAGAATGCAACTAAAGAGAACAACTCAAAGGAACATATAACTTTCTGAGTTGTGGATGCATAGATTAGTATGTCGAACCAAGTTCAACATATTTCTTCCGGATAACCCATGCAGAAAGGTAGAACTGGCAGAGTCACGATTTATGAATGGAGAACTCCTCAAGAGTACTCTAATTGTGATTTTTTGATCCAATAAACTGCTGCCATAATGGTTCATGGTATTTGGAAGAACGATATACCATGGACCTCGAGGACTATCGCAAAGTTACTAATATCCTGAAGGAACTAGCAAGAACTATCAACATGAAGTAAGTAGAGTGAATCTCGGGTTCAAAACCCAGAAACAGAATACCTATTACTAAGTAGCATCACGGGATGCTTTCGAGAATGATGGCCAGAATCATCACACTGGGAACACAATCATGGCTAAATTACTAGATGATCCCTAAGACACCCAGGGTCATAATAATATCTCCAACATATACGCCGAGGTAACAAAGTACCTCAACTCACCGATTTGTGTGATTAATCTGACCAAAGGCACATCGGAAACAGGAGGAAGGGATTTGCAAATGCATCAGACTGTTTGGAAACCTGGGATGACTCGGACAGCATAACGGCTGTAAATGCCCAGAAAAGATTTGAGACATTCACAAAAATGGTGGCATAACCACTCAGAAGCACAATATCAAGGTTTCGAGATCAACAATTAACATACAGAGATAGAAACTGAACTGAGGCTTGAATCAACAATCTTATAAGTCTACGGATTAATAACACGTGATCCTGATAGAAAGAAGAGATAGCCTAGTTCTTAATCCCCGTAGAAGAGAAGATGATGACTCAGATCAGAAGGTCATGAGGTATAAGGTGTAAAAAGAGCCTTACGTTCCATTCCACAATCAATTCCCTTATATAACTAAAGAATTTCTAGACTCAACTTCGACCAGTTTGGCTTGGTAATCCTACAGGCAGTCAAGCTCTGATACCAACGCTGTCAGGACCCCGACTCGATATCACATCGATCTAGCCGGTAACACCTCATATCACTTTGCGGCCTCACGCACGGTATCCCCACGGGTGTCGCCTTACCTTTGCCAGGGACCGTTTGCGCCTTTTGGCTCACGTATATGATAGTGTCGCTAGCATCCATATGATAAGGAGCCCGGGCTGACATGACTAGTCGTAAACCCAAAGTGGCACAGACTTACAGGGACAGGCATCCATGACCCAGCTTCGAACGTGTCGGTCATCAGCAAGTGGGTCCGGGCTGTAGCACTGGGCTAGCAAGACTCCGGTAAACCGGGCTGTAGCGGGCTAACAGGACTCCGGTACTCAAAGCGTGACATTTCCCCGAAGGGACAGACACAGGAACGAAGAAGGACACATGCCGGCCAGCCTAAGTGTTCCGGAGCAGTAGCAAGCTACCATGGCTCAGTGGAAACACTAGGAGACATTTCCCGGTAAGAGAGGCTACTAAAGATAAACAACTAGATGGTCAGATCCCACACATACCAAGCATTTCAATAACATACACACAATATGCTCAATATGTGCAAATACAACATGGCATCACAACATGTCTCTACGACTCAAGTATTTTAATCAATAGGCTCCGAGGAGCGAGACATTACAATCATGGGTCTTACGACCCAACAATCAGAGCATACAAGTCAAAGCACAAGCGGAAGCTATCATGTCTGAGTACAGACATCTATAAATGAAAAAGGCTGAGAAGCCTGACTATCTATCAGATCCTGCCGAGGGCACAAGATCGTAGCTGAGGTATCAAGCTAAACGTCGAAGTCCACGTGGAACTACTAGTGAGACTGAAGTCTCTCTGCAAAAACATAGAATAGGCAAACGTGAGTACAAATGTACCCAGCAAGACTTACATCAGAACTAACTACATATGCATCATTATCAACAAAGGGGTGGTGGAGTTTGACTGCAGCAAGCCAGCTTTTACTCAGTGGCTATCCTGAACTATGACTGCAATGTAACTCTTTTGAGGTGGCGCACACGAGTCCACATATTCACCAACCAATACACCACTATGGATCCGCTCCCGTCTCCCTACGAGAACGCCATCCATAGCACTCACGCTTATCTTGCGTGTTTTAGAGTATCCACTTTCACTTGTCTATGAACGGTACAAGGGGTCCAAGTTTCCATATCCGAGGAATCCGGCTATTCGAATAGATGATGTTAACCCTGCAGGGGTGTACTTCTTCACACACGCTCTCGCCACTTACCGCCCTGTACACGTCATGTACCTCGGCAACCTTCAAGCGGAAGCCGGGCGAGGGAGTCGGCCACGACCTGACTAACTGAACAAGTCTCTAGTCCAGGTTTATCGCCTATTCAGGTTCCATCCGCAAGGAGATCCGGCCGGGGTGTCGCTTACGGCCCCAAACAATGTGTGCAGGGTTCCCAAGCCCACCAACCGGGTGCCACTTGGTACACCGTGCCACGGTGCCTAGTCTGTCCCAAGCCCACCTGTACCGGGTGCCACTTGGTAGACTACTAACACTACCTACAAACACCAGAAACTAGTTGCAACTCCTGGACAGAGATCATGTTGATTAATAAGTCGAGAGGGTCAATTAAGGATCCCAATGTGTGGTAGTAGCTGTTCATGGATCACAGGCACAGAACTCAGTTCCTGAGGACGGCTGCAATGAGACAACCCACCATGTACTCCTACATGGCCTCTCACCGCTACCTTTACCAAATCGTGTTCACACACTTAGCTCACACACAGTAGGACATGTTCACACGCCTCTGATTCATCCCCGATGAATCAGACCCGACTCAACTCTAAGCAGTAGCAGGCATGACAAACAAGCATGAATGAGTAGGCACAATAGGGCTCAAACAACTCCTACTCATGCTAGTGGGTTTCATCTATTTACTGTGGCAATGACAGGTCATGCAAAGGATAAAGGGTTCAGCTACCGCAGCAAGTATCAAATATGTCGTTGTTGTCCTAATGCAGTAAAAGAGAGCAGGAGCGAGAGAGTGGGATTTTATCGGAATGAACAAGGGGGTTTTGCTTGCCTGGCACTTCTGAAGATAATATAGCTCTTCATCGGTGTCATCGATCACATCGTCGGTACACGTCTATCGAGAGGGAGCAACACCGGCAAACAGAAGAAAACACAATCAATGCAATGCACAATATGATGCATGCTATGACATGGCAGCATGCTGGTGTTTTGAGCTAATGCATCTAGCAACAAGTTAAATGGAGTTGGTTTGAATCCTAGGTTCAAATTCAAACTCCATATGTGATTATTTAAATGCCATTTACTTCATTTGCCCTAAACAGTAGTGATAAGTTGTTCTAACATGCATGAAAATGGTACAGATGGATTCCTTGAATTTTTCTGATAATTTTACATATATAATTTGTTTAATTTGGAGTTACGGTTAATTTTCTATGAATTATTGAAGTTTTAGTTATTTTCTGGAATTTCAGAATTAAATTAAATCCAGAAATGATTTAGTTGCGTCAGCATGACGTCACAGTGACGTCAGCAAGTCAACGGGGCGCCTCCAGGTCAAACCTGACCAGTGGGGTCCACTGGTCAGTGACCCAGGGCTGTTTAGTGTCAATGGCAGGTGGGGCCGGGTCAAAGGCCACGTCAGCGTGGTCAAAGCTGACGCGTGGGGCCACTGCAATTAGATTAAACCTAGTCTATTTTAGTTAGCCGGTTAGTTAGGCGGTGGGGCCCGGCTGTCAGTGGCTCTAGGGGGTTAGTTAATGGGGTTATTAGCGCTAATGACGACGCCACGTCAGATACGCCGGCGATGAGTCGCCGGTGACCACAGAACACGGCGGGGCACGCCGGACTTGCGCTAGAGGCGTCAGTTTGGCGCGCTGAGGGCACCAGGGGATGGCCCTTGCTCCCGCGCATCCAGAGGACCGAGTGGGAGGTCGTGGGGTCGACGGAGCTCGTCGGAACGGAGCTCGCGGCGGCGCCGGAGTTTGGTGAGTGCGGGGCTGGCGCTGTGGTGCACGGGAGGGCGAGTTAGGATAGGCGTTAGACTCCTGGTGGCTTCCTGAGTGCGGTGACACGCTCCGAGACGAGCTCAAGCGGCTGTAGTGACGGCGGTGACGAGGTCAGCGGCGGCCGGAGTTCGGCCGCGGCGGAGCTATGGCCTAGAGCTCGCAAACGCGAGGGGAGAGAGAGGGGTTCTGCATGGAGGCTCACCGCGGAGCTGTAGGGGGGGTCAGTGGGCTCGGGGGCGCGCCGGAGTGGCCGAATTCGACGGAGACGGCACCAGGGCCGAAGCTCGGAGATGAAGACGATGGCGGCTGCTCGGGGCCCTTCTGGTCACGTGGCTCGGTGAGGGGGTTGGCGACGAGGTGCAGGAGCTCGGGAGCACGTCGGAGAGGGGAGGGGGTGGCGGTGGCCGCGAGGAAGCTTGTCGGCGGCGGCGGGTGTGTTCGATGGCTGCGCGCGAGAGAGCCAGAGGAGGAGAGGAGCTCGGGGAGAGAGTGAGAGGCCTGAGGGGGGGTGCGTGGCGTCGCGGACGGGTCCAGGGCGACGAGAGGAAGCAGGAGGTGGTCGAGGCAGCGTCGGCGAGCGCCACGCCTCGCCTCTATTCGTCCTCCTGGCAGAGGAGGAAGAGGACAAAGGAGGAGGAGCTGGGCTGGGCCGGCTGGGCCACTGGAGTTGGGCCAGGTGGGGCGCTAGGTGGGGCTGCAGGTAAGTGGGCTTCTCTCTCTCTTCTGTTTTGTTTTATATTTCTGTTTTCTATTTTGTTCTGTTTTTCTATTATTTAATTCTTTTGCCATTGTTTTGAATTAAAATAATAACTCAAACAATGCCAAAGCTCCTCTGAATATTTTATATTGCTAGATGGACTTTTCCAAAAGCTTATAAAATATTTCACGGGGTATTTGAAATTATATTCTAATTATATGAATATAACTCAAATTCAAATAGCTAATGATTTAAATTCAAAGTCCCAAAAATAAATCCTTAAAAATGTTCAAAATTTTGGTTGGGACCAGAACCCTTACCAAAAATTATCAAACATTTTAGAAGAGCCATTTGGAGCAATGAATAAGATTTCTAGGGTTTTTGCCCCTCTTTTATTTAGGGTTTTGAGGCTTCCAATAATTCCCTCAGTTCAAATTTTCAGAATTTAAATATGATGCACACATGAGCTAGCCTAGAGCACTACCAGCAGCTAGGGATGTGACAGTCTCCCTCTTCTATTTCTGTTTTCTAATTTTCTGACATATGTTTTGATTTAGTAATAATACTAAATAAATTTATTTCCTTATGCCAATTTTTGCAGGAGCTAACTATATTATTCCAGAGCTCCTTTATAAATGGCATAATTTTTGGACAATATTTTATATATATAACAATATATATCCAAGGCAAATAATTATCGGATTAATCCAAATTGCCAAGATTAAATATCCATGAGCTCCTAAAATATTTTTTTGATTTTTATCTCTGTCCAATATTTTCATAGAGCAACATGAGCATTTTCTTGGACCCTTTTGGAGAAATTTTTATTTGGGTCATTTCAGAGATGATTCTGAGGGTTCCACCAATCCTCATTTCAAATTTAAATGGAATATAAACATGATGCACAAATGACTAGCTAGTCTAGGTCATACCAGACTAGGGATGTGACAACTCGCCCCCACTTGAAAGAATCTCGTCCCGAGATTCAGGGGTCGACGGAAAGAAAGCGGGGTACTCCAGTCGAAGACGATCTTCTCGCTCCCAAGTAGCTTCTCTCTCGGAATGATGAGACCACTGAACCTTGAGAAACTTGAGGTTCTGACGTCGAGTGACACGCTCTGCTTGACCAAGAATGCGAACCAGGTACTCTCGGTATGTCAGGTTATCTTGGAGATCAAGCGTTTCGTGGTCAACTCCGCGGATGGGATCCGGGAAGCAACGCCTGAGTTGAGAGACGTGGAAGACATCATGAACTCGAGAAAGATGTGGGGGTAGTTCCAACTGGTAGGCAACCTCTCCTCGTTTAGCGAGAATGCGAAAGGGACCAATGTAACGAGGAGCCAACTTGCCCTTGATACCGAAATGATGGGTACCCTTCAAAGGAGTAACCCGAAGGTAAGCCTTGTCGCCAATTTCATAAGCCACTTCCTTATGACGACGGTCATACTGGCTCTTTTGACGAGATTGGGCTGTTTTCAAATTCTCACGAATGATGCGAACTTGCTCTTCTGCCTCCTGGATCATGTCCGGTCCAAAGAATTGTCTTTCACCGGTTTCTGACCAGTTCAAAGGTGTTCGACATCTTCGTCCATAGAGAACCTCCAAAGGAGCTTTCTTGAGGCTGGATTGATAGCTATTGTCATAAGCAAACTCGGCAAAAGGAAGACATTTCTCCCAATCCATACCAAATGAGATAACGCAAGCTCTAAGCATGTATTCGAGAATTTGATTGACCCGTTCCACCTGACCACTCGACTAAGGGTGGAAAGCGGTACTGAAGGAAAGATGGGTTCCCATGGCAGTTTGGAAACTCTCCCAGAAATGAGAAGTGAAAAGACTGCCATGGTCTGAATTGATCTCTAGTGGAACACCATGAAGTGATACTATTCGAGAAATATATAAGTCAGCGAGCTGACTAGCAGTGATACTCTCTCGAACAGGTAGGAAGTGAGCCACTTTGGAAAGACGATCAACGACTACGAAGATAGCGTTATTCCCTCTCTTGGTCCTGGGAAAGCCGGTGATGAAGTCCATACCAACTTTATCCCATTTCCATTCAGGAATAGCTAAAGGCTGAAGGGTGCCAGCAGGTCTTTGATGCTCTGACTTAACACGATGACAAACGTCACATTTAGCAATGAACTCAGCGATTTCTCTCTTCACCCTAGTCCACCAGAACCTCTGGCGTAGGTCCTGATACATCTTAGTACTACCGGGATGAATCGTGAGAGGAGATTCATGCGCCTCCTTAAGAATGAATTGTCGCAGATGTTGATTCTTGGGAACCACCAAGCGATTCTCAAAGGAAACAACACCACGATCATCCATAGAGAAACATCCACCAACTCCCTTCTTAATGTTTCTCTTGATCCGAGAAATTCCTGTATCATGCTTCTGGGCTTCTATGATAAGATCCACAAGAGTAGGTTTCGCCACCAAGGTAGAAAGGAATCCGTGAGGAGCAATGTGAAGATTAAGCTTACAGAATTCCTCATGGAGAAGTGGTTGGCCTTGCTGCAACATGAGATTGTTGCAATAGGATTTACGGCTTAGAGCATCAGCCATGACATTGGCTTTGCCTGGGGTGTAGGTAATCCCTAGATCATAATCTGTGATCAACTCCAACCAACGTCTTTGCCTAAGGTTCAGATCCGGTTGGGTGAAGATATACTTGAGACTCTGGTGATCGGTGTAGATCTCGCAACGTTTACCAAGGAGGTAATGTCGCTAGGTCTTGAGTGCATAGACTATGGCTGCAAGCTCTAGATCATGTGTAGGATAATTCTCCTCATGTGGATGCAACTGTCGAGATGCATAGGCAATCACATGACGATCCTGCATAAGAATGCAACCTAGTCCCTGTCATGAGGCGTCGCAGTAGATAATAAAGTCTTTAGTGAAATCCGGTGGCACAAGTATGGGAGCAGAAGTCAGGCGTCTTTTCAGTTCCTGAAAACTGTACTCACACTGTGGGGACCACTCTAACTTTTTATCCTTCTTGAGAAGTTCCGTGAGGGGTTTGGCTACTTTGGAGAAATTTTCAACAAAGTGGCGACAATAGCTGGCTAGACCAAGGAAACTCCTAACTTGTTTAACGGTCTCAGGTGGAGTCCAATCGAGAACAGCCTGAACTCTCTCGGGATTGACAGCAATGCCCTTACCAGAGATTACGTGGCCTAGGTAGGTCACTTCTGGCAACCAAAATTCACACTTGGAGAACTTGGCATAAAGGCGGTGCTCTCTGAGTTTTTCTAAAACAAGTCTAAGATGTTCGGCATGCTCTTCCTCGTTCTTCGAGTAAATAAGAATATCATCGAGGTAAACCACGACGAACTTATCTAAGTACTCCATGAAGATCGAGTTCATCAAGCGGGAGAAAGTAGCTGGAGCATTGGTTAGGCCAAAGGACATGACGGTGTACTCGTACTGGCCATAACGAGTGACAAAGGCTGTCTTGGAAATGTCCCCGTTTCTGATCTTGATTTGGTGGTAGCCTAACCTTAAATCCATCTTGGAGAAGATTGAGGATCCAGCAAGCTGATCATACAGATCGTTGATCCTGGGGAGCGGATATTTGTTCTTTATCGTGACCAAATTAACGGGACGATAATCTACAACCATCCGGTCCGTACCATCCTTCTTCTTGACGAAGAGGATGGGGCAAGCCCAAGGAGAAGAACTAGGACGGATGAAACCCTTTTGCAAGGACTCATCAAGTTGTTTCTTAAGCTCGGCTAGTTCTAAGGGTGCCATCTTGTAAGGTCTTCTGGAGATTGGAGCAGTTCCTGGAATACGATCTATGACAAACTCTACATCTCTGTCAGGTGGAACACCTGGCAGTTCCTCTGGGAAGACATCCGGAAAGTCACGGACTACCGGGATATCTTCAAGGTCTGGAAGAGGGCTGGCATTAAGAGAATAGAGCTGACGCTTTGCAACTCTAGTGGAGACAGTGACTATCTTGCCAGATGGGTGTGTAAGCTGAATAGATCTTGTGTAACAATCAATCTTGGCATGATGAGCTGTCATCCAGTCCATACCCAAGATGATATTAATATCTGAGGACTTGAGGGCTACAAGTGATGCAAGGAATACAAGTCTGTCAACAAGGATTTCATTACCATGGCTAATTCTGGTGGTCTACCATCTAGACCCTGGGGTTTGGATTTCAAGTGGAGTTGGCATATCACAAAATGACATGTCGTGCAAACGAGCATAGCCTTCAGAAATGAAGGAGTGAGATGCTCCAGTATCGAATAGAACTGATGCTGGGTGACAATTGACAAGGAGTGTACCAAGAACGACATCCGGATCATCATGAGCGTCTTTAGCTGAGACGTGATGCACACGTCCACGTTCAGTGGGGGCTGACTTGACACTGATCATCTTGCGTGATGGCTTAACACAGCCAACAGTCTTCTCGGGCTGGGGTGGAGCATAACTAGTTTGAGAACAGTCACGTGCATAGTGTCCTCGCTTCCCGCATGTGAAGCAAGTCCCTGAGGTTGGACGTGGACCCGCACTGACAAGCGGTCTACCAGTAGGCCTGGGTGAAACATACGACTGAGCTGGATGAGGCACCACATAAGATGACCTCGGTGGATAACCGGAAGGAAGAGCGGAGTTTGGAACCCAAATCCGGCGCTTCTGCGAGCCTGAACCGGAAGAAGATCCCAACTCACGGGTGCGAGACTCCTCGTAAGTGAGCTGAGCTGTCTCTGCATTAATGGCCTTGTTCAGAAGAGCTTGGAATGTATCACAATGATGCAGGTGGAGATCACGACGCAACTTGGGGTTGAGACCCTTCCGGAACCTAGCTTGCTTCTTGGCGTCCGTGGACACTTCTTCTGTGGCATAGCGAGCGAGGTTCTCAAACTCTCTACTATAAGCATCAACAGCCATCTTACTCTGGGTGAAACTACAGAACTCTTCTCTCTTGCGATCGATGAGGGCCTCAGGAAGGTGATGCTCGCGAAAAGCCTCAATGAAATCCTTCCAGGTAGGAATCTGGCCAGCTGGAAGCATAGCCTCATAGTTCTGCCACCAAAGACTAGCAGGACCTTCCAGGTGGTATGTGGCATAAGTGACCTTGTCATCTTCAGCTACGCTCGCGGAACGTAGGTTATGAGTGATGCTACAGAGCCAGTCATCTGCATCGAGTGGCTCGATGGAATGATGAAAGGTAGGTGGGTGCAAGCGAATGAAGTCATGAATGGTCGCAGACTTATTGGACTGATGTGCAGTGTTCTCCTTGATACGTGCCAACAAACGGTTAGACTCACGCTTGTTCCTCTCCATTTCTAGCATGAACTCTGTCAACGAAGGCGGGTCGGGAGGATCCTAATTCCTACCATCTCCATGGTTCTGGCTACGAATAATAGAACTTGATGACATCCCGAGAAACGAAACCAGGGACGGAGTCAGCATCAACTATGGACTGTAGAATGTAGGACAAGGAATTAGTATCTCTCGAACTCCTAGGGAAATTCCAGCAGCATAACGGCAGTAAAATGCTCAGAATGAGACATCCTACTAAAAATGGGGTGGTAACATACTCATCAGCATTACTCAAGGTTCTGAGATCATACTAAACAGACTACACCGGAAATACTCAAAACAGGGGTATGACTCTGATCAACCAATCCTATGGGACTACGGAGTAGTAACACGTGATCCTGATAGACGGAAGAGAAAGCCTAGTTCCTTAACCCCGTAGGAAAGATAGGACGACTCAGATCAGAAGGCCATGAGGTAAAGGAGTAAAAAGAGCCTTACGTTCCTTCCCACAATCAATTCCCTTACATAACTAAAGAATTTCTAGACTCAACTTCGACCAGTTTGGCTTGGTAATCCTACAGGCAGTCAGGCTCTGATACCAACGTTGTCAGGACCCCGACTCAATGCCACATCGATCTAGCATGTAACACCTCATATCACTTTGCGGCCTCACGCACGGTATCCCCACGGGTATCGCCTTACCTTTGCCCGGGACCGTTTGCGCCTTTTGGCACACGTATATGACAGTGTCGCTAGCATCCATATGATAAGGAGCCTGGGCTGACATGGCTAGTCGTAAACCCAAAGTGGCACTAACTTACAGGGACAGGCATCCATGACCCAGCATCGAACGTGTCGGTCATCAGCGAGTGAATCCAGGCTGTAGCACTGGGCTAACAGGACTCCGGTGAACCGGGCTGTAGCGGGCTAACAGGACTCCGGTATTCATCGCGTGACATTTCCCCGAAGGGACAGACACAGGATCGAAGAAGGACACATGCCGGCCAGCCTAAGTGTTCCGGAGCAGTAGCAAGCTACCAGGGCT
The DNA here is from genome assembly GCF_018294505.1 of Triticum aestivum. NCBI lineage: Eukaryota > Viridiplantae > Streptophyta > Magnoliopsida > Poales > Poaceae > Triticum > Triticum aestivum. The sequence goes on along the minus strand of NC_057810.1, from coordinate 379,664,224 downwards.
CAGTGGAAGCACTAGGAGACATTTCCCGGTAAGAGAGACTACTAAGGATAAACAACTAGATAGTCAGATCCCACACATAGCAATACACATTACACGTACGCATAACATGCAAGTATGTGTTGTACAACATGGCATCACAGCATAACTCAACAACTCATATAGATAAGGCTCAAAGAGCCATCATAGCATTGATTACAAACAGGGGTCACATGACCCAACATTCAGAGCAATCAAGCAACAAACGGAAGCATTACATGTCTGAGTACAGACATCTAAAAATGAAAAAGGCTGAAAGCCTGACTATCTACAACGTCCGATCAAGATCGTAGCTGAGGTACAAGCTACTTGTCAAAGTCCATGAGAACACTAGTAAGACCGAAGTCTCCGCTGCAAAACATAAATAAAGCAACATGAGTACAAAGGTACTCAGCAAGACATACATCAGATCCTATCATACATGCATTTGTATCCAGAGGGTAATGTGGGGTTTAGTTGCAGCAAGCCAGCTTTGACTCTGTGGCTATCCTGTTCTACGACTACCAGAACTTCTTTGAGGTGATATGGCGCACACGAGTCCACTAATCACCACACAATACACTACTATGGATTCATCCCCGTCTCCCTACGAGAAGGCCATCCATAGCACTCACACTTGTCTTGAGCATTTTAGAGTATCCACTTCAAGTTGTCTATGTACCATGTAAGCATCCAAAAAGTCCACAACCGCGGACCCGGCTCTTCGAATAGATCATGTTCACCCTGCAGGGGTGTACTTCTTCACACACGCTCTCGCCACTTACCGCCATGTACACGTCATGTATCTCGGCAACCTTCAAGCGGAAGCCTGGCGAGGGTGTCGGCCACGACCTGACTAACCACACAAGACTCTAATCCAGGTTTATTGCCTATTCAGGTTCCATCCGCAAGGAGATCCGGTCGGGGTGTCGCTCACGGCCCCAAACGATGTGAGCAGGGTTCCCGAGCCCACCATCCGGGTGCCACTCGGTACACCAGGCCACGTGTGCCTAGTCTGTCCCAAGCCCACCCTGCCGGGTGCCACTTGGTAGAAAAATAGCACTACCTACAAACACCAGAAACTAGTTGCGACTCCTGGACAGAGATCAAGTTGGTTAATAAGTCGAGAGGGGTCGAGTTACCGGAACCCAATGTGTGGTAGTATCGAGTCATTGGACAACATACATAGAACTCAGTGCTTAAGGACGGTTCTAGTGAGACAACCCACCATGTACTCCTACATGGCCTCTCACCGCTCCCTTTACCAAATCGTGTTCACACACTTCACTCTCAGCATCAGAACATATCGTAACACTCCAATTCATTCCCAATGAATCACACCTGACACAACTCTAAGCAATAGCAGGCATAGCATGGTAGGAACACATCAGTGGCTTCAATCAACTCCTACACATGCTAGTGGGTTTCAACTATTTACTGTGGCACTGACAGGTCACGCAGAGGAATGGGTTCAACTACCGCAACACAAAGTAGCAGCTGAATCGTTGTTGTCCTAATGCAATAACGAAGAGCAGGAGCGAGAGAGTAGGATTATATCGGAATGAACAAGGGGGTTTGCTTGCCTGGTAAATCAACAAGGGAGGCACTGCTTCACAGATAGGTACTCTGGAACGTCTCCGGAGCAGGACCTATCGAGAAGGAACGGTGCCGGCAATCAATACGCAATCATATGCAACAATATGATGCATGAACATGGCATGAAGATGTGATGCTGTTTGAGCTAATGCAACTAGTACTCATTTGGTTTGAAGTCCATTTGAACCAAAAGCTCAAATGCAACTCTAAAATAAGTCTCTTAATATGCCATAATGTGTTTTCTCATATTCAGCATGTATAAGTTGGTTTGTCATGCATGAAACTAGTACAGATGGATAGAATACATTTTTCTGATAATTTTTCATATATAAATTATTTTAATCTGAGCTACGGTTGAATTGATATGAATTTTTGAAGTTTAAATCAATTTCTGGAATTTCCTGAATTATTTTAATTCCAGAAAATATATATTGCGTCGGCATTGAGTAAGCATGATGTCAGCAAGTCAACTGCGGCTGACTAGGTCAAACCTGACATGTGGGGTCCACACGTCAGTGACAGGGGGTTAAACAGGGTTAGTTTAATCCTAACTAAAGGATTAGTGGCGCTGGGGCCACTGGTCAGTGTTAGTGGCTAATTAGGTTTAGTTAATATTTAACTAAAATTAGCAGGGCCTGGCCCCACTAGTCAGTGACCCTGGGAGGTCAAACCCCAGGTCAAACAAGTCAAACCCGCCGGCGGTTAGTTGCCGGCGAGGTCCGCGGCGTACTTGTGCCCCGGGTTTCCTCTGTGGTGCTCCAAATGGCGCGCGGCTAGGCGCGTTGGAGAGCTAGCTCGATGGCGCGTCGGGCGGTGGCCGTGGCTGGGCCTGGGGCAGCCGGAGTCGACGGCGGCGAGCTCGGCTGCGGCCGCCGGAGTTCGGTCGTGCACGAAAACGCGTTTGGAGCTCGAAGACGAGCGAAGCAAAGCGCTAGGGATGCTCTACGGGGCCTTACGAGTGTGTTGCACTCGCCGGGGTGACCAAATGGTCACCGGAGCTGCGTTGACGGCGAGCTCGGCGGCGGCGGAGGTTCGGCCATGGTGGAGAAAGGGCTACGACATGCGGGTGACTAAGCGGAGAGGGGGAAACGGTGGCGGAGCTCACCGCGGTTGCAGCGGGCGTCGAAGCGGGCTCGGGGACGCACTGGAGACGGCGGGGCGGCGATGGGGATCCACGGCGGCCGGCGATGAAGAAGACGACGGTGTCAGCAATGTGGCGCGTCCCTGGTCACTTGGCTCGTCGAGGACGATGCGGACGACGAGGCGGAGCTTCTAGGCTCGGGCGGAGGGCGAGGGGAGGCCGGTGGCAGCGGCAACGGCGAGCGGCGGCGGTGATGGCGCTCGGGTGTGCGAGGGAGAGAGCAGGGGGAGAGGAGGAGGGCGAGGGAGAGTGCGAGAGAGGTCGGGGTGGCTGCATGGCGTCTCCGGGGCATCCAGACGAGGAGGGGAGAGGGCAGGCAGGCAGGGAGGCTGGTGGCGTGGCGCGGCGGAGCGCGCGCGCGTCGGGCACGCAGCTGCTTGGCGAGGTGGAGAAGACGACAGAGGAGGAGGCGGGCTGGGCCGCCTGCTGGCTGGGCCGGCCTGCTGCTGCTGGGCTGCACAGGGAGGAGGCCCAAGTAAGTCTCCCTCTTTTATTTCTGTTTTCTAATTTTCTGACATATGTTTTGATTTAGTAATAATAATAAATCAATTTATTTCCTTATGCCAATTTTTGCAGGAGCTAACTATATTATTCCAGAGCTCCTTTATAAATGGCATAATTTTTGGACAATATTTTATATATATAACAATATATATCCAAGGCAAATAATTATCGGATTAATCCAAATGGCCAAGATTAAATATCCATGAGCTCCTAAAATATTTGTTAGAATTTTTATCTCTGTCCAATATTTTCATAGAGCAACATGAGCATTTCCTTGGACCCTTTTGGAGAAATTTTTATTTGGGTCATTTCAGAGATGATTTTGAGGGTTCCACCAATCCTCATTTCAAATTTAAATGGAATATAAACATGATGCACAAATGACTAGCTAGTCTTGGTCATACCAGACTAGGGATGTGACATCTGCAGTGAACAAGCAACTATAGGTGTGTCGTCAAAAAGTTTAGAATTATTCAGGGTTCGCTTGGACATTTTTATACATTAACTTGTTTTTCTAAGCATTTTAGGTGCACAATTCAAAATTAAACTACATGCACATGCTCCGGTGCACTAAAATGGGTTGTAAAATCATATATGTGTCCATGGGTTGATGCTTATGTCCCATGCAAGAAATGGAGATGAATTTCAAAAACCTCGCACCGTGGCTCGCCAGCAAATGTTGAGATACTTGGTTTTGAAATTCTAGTAAATCAGAAACTTGTTTGAAATTCATGAACCTTGGCATGCTATCATGGAATGGCATCAACATGCTGTGGTAAAAAAATTGTCCCATTTGGTGCAGGTTTTGGTATAAGCTTCTCACAAGAAGCCTCATGGTTCCGGTAAGGAACATGTCACCTTTATGGATGAAATGATATTCGTTGCCTCTTCTTGCTTTCGAATCTTTTCTGGTATCAACATAGAACAACAGGAGCGCCTTGTTAAATTTTGAAATTTTTCGGGTTTTTTTGGACATTTTTATACATTAACCGAGTTTTCTGGGCATTTATGCGCATAATTCAAATTTGAACTACAAGCACATGTTCCATTGCATAAAAATGGGTTGAAAAATCAACTGTGTGTCCTTGGTTGCATGCTTAGGTCCCATGCAACAAATGGGAATGAATATCAAACACCTCGGCACCGTCGCTTGGCCACAAACATTGAGATACATGCACTAGTATAAAACGGGCCTTTAGTCCCGGTTCTAGAGGGCCTTTACTCCCGGTTCTGCAAGCGGGACAAAATGATCGGGACTAATGCCCATTACTTTTAGTCTCGGTTGGCTTACGAACCAGGACTAAAGGAGCTCCATGTGGCTGTTGTCTAGAGCTGGGACGGAGGACCTTTAGTCCCGGGTGTTACCACCAACCAGAACTAAAGGAATTTTTTTATTCATTTTTTTTTGAATTATTTGACAATTTAATCTCTAATCACCCCTCATCACTAATCCATCCTAAGCACGCTTAATCTCCAATACTGCTCAAGTGTGGATACCTCATTCCAAATCGTCTAACTTCCCGGCCGGTCACCCATCCTCTCACTACTCTAGCCTAAGCATGCTTAACTTCAGAGTTCTATTCCCCCTAGTTTCCAAGTCTGCACTTAGGTCTCGATGTCACATGATTTAATTTTTTCAATTCCAAACAATTATTGAAATAAAAAAATTAATAATAATATTGAATTTCAATGAAAATAAAATAAGTAATAATATTATTTTATTCATTTCTTGCCATTTATTCATTTAATATGGCATAATTAATATCTTTAAATCTGTAAATCGTAATTCGACAAATAATACATCCATTTTTTCAGAAAAATGTGAGGAATGCAAATATGACATTGATTTTTAAAATTATTTCTCATATGCTGGAATCAATTGCGGTGATGTGAACTAGATGAGAACTAATGAGATTTCTACGTTTGGCTAAGCACAAGTGCCTGATCTGGATTCGTTAACAAAACGGTTATAATTTGTTGATTTAGTACTAGCTAAGGTATAAAATGGTGAGAATCCTTGAATCACTATATACAATGTATGTCCAGTTGCAGCAACTGCTGTTATTTGATTTTAGGAGTTGAACTTGAGCATGAAGTCACACGTTTCACCGTTTGAGTTTGAAACTATTATTCTAAAAAACAATAATTAATTAGAAACACTAAAATTTATTGAATAAGTAGTTTCACCAGAGTTTGAACAAAAAATCAAAAAAACTTAAATTTGAGGATAACTTTTTTTCCTTTTAGAATTTGAGGATTCTAAAATTTTGGAAAACGGCCTAGGTGGTAGGGGCCTATGGGAATGTGTCACCTTTGTGGACGAAACGATATTCCTTGCCTCTTCTTGCTTTCAAATTTTTTCTAGTGTCAACATAGAACAACAGGAGTGTTGTGTTAAATTTTGGAATTTTTCAAGGTTCATTTGGACATTTTTATACATTAACTGAGTTTTCTATGCATTTATGTGCATAATTGAAATTTGAACTAAGGCACATGCTCCAGTGCATATAAATGGGTTGAAAAATCAAATGTGTGTCCTTGGTTGGATGCCTAGGTCCCATGGAAGAAATGGGAATGAATGTCAAAAAACTCGGCCCCGTTGCTTGGCCGCAAACATTGAGGCACATAGTTTTAAAATTCTAGTAAATCCAAAACTTGTCTGAAATTCATGAAACTTGGCATGCTATCATGGAACGACATCAACATGTTGTGGTAAAAACTTGTCCAATTTGGGGAAGGTTAGGATGCTTAGGTTCCGGTAGGGAACGTGCCTCCTTCATGGATGAAATGATATTCGTTGCCTCCTCTTGCTTTCAAATTTTTTCCTAGTGGCAACATAGAGCAAGAGGTGTATCGTGTTAAAATTTGGAAATTTTGGGGGTTCGTTTGGACATTTTTGTACATTAACTGAGTTTTCTAGGCATTTTATGTGCATATATCAAATTTGAACTACATGCACATGTTCCAGTGTAGAAAAATGGGTTGAAAAATCAAATGTGTGTTCTTGGGTGCATGCTTAGGTCCCATGCAAGAAATGGGAATGAATTTCAAACACTAGGGCACAGTTGCTTGCTTGCAAAACATTGAGATACTTTTTAAAAAAATTATAGTAGATCCAAAATTCGTCTGAATTTCATGAAACTTGGAATGCTATCATGGAATGGCACCAACATGTTGTGGGAAAAATGTCTCAGTTGGGGAAGGTTTTGGTATACGCTCCTCACAAACGAGAGCTTCTCCCAAGAAGCCTCATGGTTTTGGTAGGGAACATGTGTCACCTTTATGGATGAAACGACGTTCATTGCCTCCTCCCACCTTGATTTTTTTTCTAGATACAACATAGAGCAACACGAGTGTTATGTTAAATGGTGAAATTATTTGGGTTTTGTTTGGACATTTTTTATGCATTAGCTGAGTTTTCTAAGCATTTTATGTGCATAATTCAAATTTGAACTACAAGCACATGCTCCAGTGTAGCAAAATGGGTTAAAAAATCATATGTGTGTCCTTGCGTGCAAGTTTAGGTCTCATGCAAGAAATGGGAATGAACTTTAAACACGTCATCATCATGCCTGGGCCTCAAACATTGAGATACTTGGTTTTAAAATTTTACTAATCCATAACTCATCTGAAATTCATGGAACTTGGCTTGCTATCACAGAATGGAATCCGACATGATGTGGTATTTTTTGTGTCCAATTTGAGAGAAGGCGCACTCAAATCAACAACCAACAAAGGCAATTTGAAACATATAGCTGCCACCTTATCATCTCAAACGTTTGTATAATTTAAATCGTGGGTGTTATGTTAGACACTCATGTGACGCCACGCGTCACACCTTTAATGGCTAGGAGGTGCCATGTGGATAGCTGCTTGACTAGACGGAAGGCGTGCGGGCGCAGTCTGCTGTGCAGGATGACCGGGAGGCATGCAAGTTGTCCTCTAATGCGTAGGCTCATCGGGAAGCGTGCATATTGTACGCTGCGCAGGCTCACTAGGAAGCGAGCCCTTTGACTCCCATGGCCGCCCGCCTCGCTTGCATCCTCTCCATTAATGGCGCCCGAGCCACTGCTTAGTACGGGCGGCCTTACTGTTCGCCTCCCATTCTCCCCCCATAGAGCTCCACTAACACCATGGCGCAGAAGGATCATCTGCCACTAGTCTTCTATTTTGATGAAGTTAACTCTAAGCCGAACAAGATAGAAAACAAGGAGGAATGGGCCTCATGGACATGGCCCTGAATGAGCTGGCCACGACGGTTGCTGCCCCCGCGCTTGTCCCAGCTCTCATCACCGTGCCCGCACCAATGACCATCCCTATAGCATTAACAGGCTGGTCGCCAAGCACTATCGCACCGCTGAAGCCACGAGCGTCAGCGAGGTCCCCATGGACCCACGCGAGCTTGTGTACATGCCAGCGTGAGCTCGTGTACATGCCAACGCCAGCGCCTGTGGCCATGCGTGCACTTGCACCCACCGCGGCCAGTCCCCATGTGTTTGCCTGCACTCGCCGCGCCCGTGCCCATGTGTGCGCCCCCTCTGCATCATGGGACGCCGCCGTCGACTGCTACCTCCCAGCACCACAAGTTGTCGTCCTCCTGCGCCCTACCCGTCGATCGTGTGACAACAAGATATTTCATTTCCAAATGAAGAACATTCTGAACTACCTTGAAGACTTCAACAAAGGTGTCCCAGAGGATGACAACTACAATGCCAGCACGGCACACCACCTCTACCATCGCCGGAATTAGTTTTTTGGGTACAATACTGTATCTCGATCATATGAATATAAAGTCGTAGTGTGACTGAGTGAAACCTATGGTTTGAAAAAACTTGTGTTTTTCTCTTTGAATGTATAGAGTTATCAAATAATTTTTTTAAACTTCAATGGTTTTTAAATTTAAAACACTCATCGCAAACATTTTAGATGAACATCCACATGCAAACCGACAGCTTCCCCAATAAGCCTAGGGAAAATGTGTCGCACCGGATTTGTGCAGATCTTTAGCATAAACGTTTAGATGGAACACCCATATGCAAAGCGAGAGGTATGGTCCTTCCCCAGTAAGCCCATGGAAAATTTGACGCACAGGATTTGTGCATCTGTTCATTGCAAATAGTTCAGGTTGAATACGGTAGGCAAAGCAAGAGCTATGGTCCTTCGCCACCAAGAGAAGGGAAAATCTACCATGTAGGATTTGTACATCCCTTCAATGCAAACAATTTTTTCGTGAGCCGTGTGCAACCACATACATATGATTTGGAAAGATTATCATCTGTCATATTGGGTATATTGCCATTTGTTGATCTAGTAACATTGCCCTTTGTCAACCTTGTAACACTGCCATTTGTCAAAATTTTCAGCTAAAAATCACTAGCACTATCTAATTTTTGCAACTAAAATTCAGTAACCATAGATTTCATTCATAGATTTAGCAGTTGTTCTTTATAAAAACAGTTCAACTCGACAGCTGAACCGACCAAACTTTACACCAATTGTAGCCAACCACGTACTGAAATAGCTAGTGCAACTATATATACTAGCAAATTTTAAGTACGTTATACAGTTCAACCATATCCATAGTCAGATGAACTGAACAAAATAGCCCCTAAATACTACTACTATGGAGGGGCTTTGTTCTTCTTCCAGCAGCCTCTCCTCTGCCGAGCACGCTCGGTAAGAGGCAGAGGAGGAGGATCTTACCGATGAGCTAGACAACTGGAATCCGGTGCTTGCCGCCGTTGCACCTTTAGCGACACTCACCTCAAACGCCATCTACCGCTCCAAATGGCCCCTCTCAAAGCAGCGAGACTCCTCGTACATCTCATGATTCTGTGCCTCTGCGTAGGTGTGTGTTGCGTCCACGGTGGTGGTAAGACTCTTTGCGTGCTCAACCAAGAACTCATCCTCCTCCTGTAGGAACTCGATGTAGCGTGCAAGGTCGCTAACACACATGGTGGGCTCCACCTCCATCTCCTGCGTTCGGGCAGCACGGGCGGAGCGGGTGATGACCCTGGCAGTCGATAGTGGGCAGGAAAACACGGCCGCCAATGGTGGGATGGCGGCCACGACTACCGAGGGTGGGTGGAGGCCATGACCGCTATCTCTCGCCTTCGGTCCATGATCACAGAGCGGTTGATGACTGTCGTGTCAAAACGGTGGATCTTGGGTAGGCGGTCCTGAACTATGCGTCTAAGGCTAATGGTAACAGGAGGCGGGGGACACAATGTTTACCCATGTGCGGGCCCTCTCTATGGAGGTAATACCCTACTTCCTACTTGATTGTTCTTGACGAATATGAGTATTACAAGAGTTGATCTACCACGAGATTGTGATGGCTAAAACCCTAGAAGTCTAGCCTATATGATTATGATTGCCTCTACGGACTAAACCCTCCGTTTATATAGACATCAATGGGGACTAGGGTTATACAAAGTCGGTTACAGAGACAGGAATCTACATATCCGAATCACCAAGCTTGCCATCCACGCAAAGGAGAGCCCCATCCGGACACGGGAAGAAGTCTTCTGACTTGTATCTTCATAGCCCAACAGTCCGGCCCATGTAAATAGACCGAATGTCCGAGGACCCCTTAATCCAGGACTCCCTCATTAGCCCCCGAACCAGTGACGAGGTGTCCGGCATGCAGATTGTCTTCGACATTGCAAGGCGGGTTCCTTCTCCGATTACTTCAAAGTACCTGACTTAAATAGCAGTATCTGGCTTTTCATTTAATGTCGCGCTCATTGGCTTCTGCACCTTCATGATTTCAGCTTCCACGTGTCGAGCGAATACGAGAGGTCGGGGCATTTTTGCACATACCACCCTGACCATGTAAGAAAGTTGTCTATTTAAAGAGATGGGGATCTTTAGATCCAGTCCACATCAAGCGAGGAATCCTCAGAGCTTGCCAACAGAAACCATTCCAACATGGTAGCGCTCCCGACTCTTCCTCCCGCCCCCATGGCCCTAAAAAGGAGATTAGGAAAAGTGTTCCGTATCCCACAATCAGCTAGTGAAGTTGCATACACAGGGATTTCTTCCCCCCGCAGATCTAGACCCCGTTCGAGCCGGATTGGCTTCCTTCGACGGTGGGGCGCAGGCGAGAATTTCCCCAACCCATCCAGGGGAGAACGAGTATGCTTTGTTCCCTACTTGTTGAGAGGTGTCAGATATCCAATTCATCTGTTCCTCCGAGGGCTTCTGGAGTATTATGGCCTCCAACTGCAGAATTTCACTCATGCCTCCATCCTGCACATTGCGGGTTACGTTGCTCTTTGTGAGCTATTCCTGGGTTGTGAGGCCCATTTTGAATTATGGAAGAAACTATTCTTCCTGGCCCCGCGTAATCAAGAGGGATCAATATTTCAAGTGGGCGGCGCCGAGGTTTGGCGCATCGCCGTGGCCGGATACCTGTCCAGTACACCGAAGAAGGCATCCGAAGAGTGGCCTTTCGAATGGTTCTATATTGAGGGCGTCTCCCTTCCTAACCCAGTCCTAATGGGTCCTTCCAAATTTTCAAATGCTCCATTGAAGAAACACCACAGCTGGCGCCCTCGGAGCCTCAGGGAGGAAGATAGCACGGAAGTCCGTCAATTGATGAGCAAGATAAAGATGCTCGCCCGGTCCAGATTGTCAATAGTCGAGGTTATGGCGATATCCATAGTACGGGGGGTCCAGCCACTCCAATACAGAGGGCATCCCATGTGGCACTATAACGGATAAGATGATGCCACCCGCTGCGGTCGGAAGGGTCCGGATACCCCCGCCGCTTTGGCCAAAATACTGGCCGGCCTATATAAAGGGGAGAAAGAGGAGTTCATCCGCATTAAGAGCCGAGATGGATCTTCCATGTACAACCCTCCCAGATGGGTGAGTTCCAATCCCACTACTCCACTCAATTTACTCCCTGAGTCACTTTCCATGAACAATAATCCGTCCATTTGTAACAGGAATGGCGGAAGATCACCAAGGAGCTCCACAGCCCCGCACCACAGCCAAAGGACCACAACCGAGACCTTGACCCCGGATTCAAAGAGGATACAGATGTATTCATGGAGCTCAAGGATGGAGTGTTCTACCAGGAGAGCCGTGACAGCACGGAAGTGGCCATCACCGCTGACTATCCCGGCCTTCTCCCTGCCTCACATGTAAGTAATCAGGAGACGTCTCCTTCGAAAGAACTTCCTCATTCTGCCTCACCCACTGCACTATCTCGTCCTCCAAAGGGGAGGCGATCGGCACGCCATGCTGCACCTGAGGTGACTCACAAGAGAGCGGTGCCTATGGCGGGCAGGCCTTCGAAGAGGAAGGCAAATAAAAACACGACCGAGCCTTCATCAAAGAGGTATGGTTTTTTAAATATTCTCCTTGGTTGTCACATTGAAGTGTGACACTATCCGTTCTCTCTTATCAGGAAAAGCATTCGCCGGACTATGTCTGGGGATCCTGCCGGTCATGCCTCTACCAGCTAGATTCCAGACCCCATCTCAAGGACCGAGGCTGACATGGCTGTGACACCGGATTGTCTTTCTGCAGAGGATTCGGATGATGTATCCATCACAAACTCTGAAGTGGAAAGCGCTATGAATCATCAGCGCCGGCGGGCCACTCTTCGCGACCCCGGTTTTTTAGAAGAGGCATTCAACGCCTTCAGCTCGGGTGATGCATACATCCGAGCTGCTCGAGATGGGCTTACCAGAGCCACTGACCTATATTTGAATGATATGCGGGTAAGTACACACTTGTACAATTCTGATAATTATATACCAGTACCCCCGAGACTTGAAGCAGTTGGAACAACCTGTTGCTCATAGAAAAGAACAATGTGTTGTCTCAGGAGCTAGAAAAGTGTCTGACCCAGCTAGCTGTTGCTACCGCCGAACTAGAGAAATCCAAGAAGGCAGTGTCTGGTAATGATACCCTCCATCGAGAAAACATAATCATATACCAGGATTATTAATACAGGTGCATATCTTATGGCAGAGTCGTCAGATCATCCGGGAGAGGCACCGGAAGTCGCACAAGCGGGAGGTCCAGAAGCCCAAAGGCAACTGGCCGCGGGAGAACGTATACTGACAAGGGCAGGGAGGAGAAAAACAAACCCCAGGATTCCAACACCGAGCTGGGCGTGGAACCAAAAGATGTTCGGGCCCAGCTGGCTGACTCCGTGAAGGAAAATAAGATGCTATGAGGCGACATATTTAGTATGTGTTCAAACTTACCTTCACGTAGTTCAGCGAGGAAAGGAACTGACAGTGTTATGTCTGCAGGTATGCTGACCGGCCGTCCCGAAGAGGAGATGTCCGGATCTTCGGGCGATCTGCTACAAGAGTTGTTTTAAATGCACGAGAGAGCTCGACTGGAGATGCAAAGTATTGCCAGGGCCTTATGGCCATCCGACTCCCCTCCAGGAAGTATGGAGGAGCTTGTCCAGCTATTCAAGGGAGCGCGGCGGCGCTTCCGATTATGGAAGATAACGGCCTGCCGGGAAGGTGCGCGAGAGGCCTGGGCCATGATGAAAACATGGTATACCAAGCTCGATCCGAATCACATGGCCCAGGTCGGACCTTTAGGGTCAGATGGAAAAGAAATTCACATTAGTTTGGTATATGATCAGGTACAAGTAGCCGCCAAGTATTCCCAACAAGATTATAGGCTAGATAGCCTGTTAGATGGCATAGAGCAAGAACTTTTTGAGTCCAAGTGACTATGTACTTCAATTGACAGATTTGTCCCTAGCCAAATTGTAAAACAATTGTCATGGCAGACCTTTTCGCTTTGACCTCTAGACCCTAAGGTGCGGAGTGTTTCCGAATACCCGCTCGGTAATATAGACCGGGGTATGCGTTGAAACCAGGCGTAGGGGTCATACTTTCTTGAACAGACAAGTATCCGGCTTGCTATGTTATATTACATTTTGATCATAAGAAACATCTTCCAGAGAGAATAGTTCCGTTAAGGGTTCCTTTCCCTGGGTTAGCATGCGTTAACGTGCATGCCCGAACTATGATTGAAAAATCATAGCATACGTAACATCTGGGGGTTCATAGTGTAACGAGTAAAAAACATCTTTAGTCTGCCGACCGAATATTCTCTTAAGAACACTAGCTTTCAGCTTCGCCCAGTCTGAGGTACACATCCATATGACCCAGCAGTAACAATCGCAGAGGTGCTCCCTTTATGCCCTAGCCGAACTAATGGGAACATAGGGCATAAGCACAGGAGCCAGGCAACCTAGCTTGGCCAAAACTTAAGTCATATCGATGCATATAATAGCGAAGAAAAGGTACATACACGGAAAATACACATATGTGGTGAGCTTGATGCTCGGAACATAGTAATAGTAAGGTTCTGTACAAGAAGCCCCCATGTATAATTGACGTACATATTTGAGAATGTGTGTGTCGTAGGTGTATGGTTTAGCCGCAAGAGAGCTTTAAGGCTAAAAGAGAAAAGGTGAATAGAGAGGAGAACAAATAATGGAAACAAAAGGGAGAAAGGAGACGAATGAAGAGTCCGGCGCTAGGCATAGAATCTTCGGAGTCTGGCCGCGTTCCATGGGTTCGGCTCTAGGCGATTGTCTGATGCATCACACAGGCAGTGCGCTCCTCCGGTGAGGACTTCGTCAATGATGAAGGGACCCTCCTACTTGGGCTTGAGTTTGTCCTTTTTCTTCTTCGGCAAGCGTAGAATGAGTTCGCCAACATTATAAGTCTTGGCCCGTACTTCTCTGCTTTGATATCTGCAGGCCTATTGTTGATAAAATGCGGAACAGGCTTTTGCAATGTCGCGCTCCTCCTCCAGGCCATCTAGGATGTCCTGTCGATCAAGATCGGCCTCTCTCTCTTCATACATGCGCATTTGAGGCGAGTCATGAATAATGTCGCAGGGTAACACTGCCTCTACGCCGTACACCATGAAGAAAGTGGTATATCCCGTAGAGCGATTGGGTGTGGTCTGCAGCCCCCAGAGTACGCAGTCGAGCTCCTCGACCCAGTGCTTGTCTGATTCTTTCAAAGACCGCACTAATCTGGGTTTAATGCCGCTCATAATAAGACCATTGGCTCATTCGACTTGACCATTTGTTTGTGGCTGATAGACGGAGGCGTAATCAAGCTTAATTCCTAGATTAGCACACCAGGTTTTCACCTCATCGGCTATGAAATTGGAGCTGTTATTGGTGATGATGCTGTGTGGAACACCATAACGGTGCACAACACCGGATATGAAGTCTGTCACTGGTCGGGCTTCGGCCATTTTAACTGGTTTGGCCTCTATCCACTTAGTGAATTTGTCCACCATAACCAACAGATACTTTTTCTTATGGCTTCCTCCTTTAAGAGGTCCGACCATATCCAGCCCCCAGACCGCGAAAGCCCAAGTGATGGGGATCGTTTGTAGAGCGGTGGATGGCATGTGGCTTTGGTTGGCGAAAAGCTGGCATCCGACACAATGTTGGACAAGATCATGTGTGTCTGCTCGGGCCATCGGCCAATAGAAACCTATACGGAAGGCCTTGCTTACGAGGGCCCGAGCCATGGCATGGTGACCACCGAGGCCAGCATGAATTTCAGCCAAGAGCTGCCGCCCTTCTTCCTCGGATATACATCTTTGAAGTACTCCGGTAGCGCTTTTCTTGTAGAGTTCTCCCTCGTGAACCTTGCAGCCTTTAGAGCACCACACAATATAGCGCGCCTCATTCTGATCCTCAGGGAGTTCTCGCCTATTAAGGTAGGCCAAGAAGGGTTCGGTCCATGGGCCAATGACTGCCATGATGAGATGGGCCAATAGTGTAACTTTGGTGGCTGAGCCCCCGATGATATCAGTTTGTTCGGAATCTGGGGTTATAGTCGAATCCGGATTGGTGTTGCCGCTCTCCCCCTGCCACACCATGGATGGCTTGAAAATCCTTTCCAAAAAGATGTTAGGTGGGATGGGGTCGCGCTTGGCGCCGATGCGAGCAAGGACATCCGCCGCTTGATTGCTTTCTCGAGCCACACGGTGAAACTTGAGCCCCTCGAACCGAGCCGACATTTTGAGAATGGCGTTATGGTAAGCAGCCATCTTCGGATCTTTGGCGTCGAAATTTCCTTTTATTTGAGACATTGCGAGGTTTGAATCCCCACGCACTTTTGGGCATTGTATGCCCATGGAGACGGCCATCCAAAGACAATGCAATAAGGCCTCGTATTAGGCTGCATTGTTCGAGTCCGTGTATAATATTTGGAGTACGTACTTAATTGTATCTCCAATAGGGGATGTTAGGACAATGCCTGGTCCTAATCCTGCCAGCATTTTGGAGCCGTCGAAGTGCATGACATTGTTGGAATATGTGCCATAATCTTTAGGGAGTTCAGCCTCTGTCCATTCGGCGACAAAGTCGTCCAGTACTTGGGATTTAATGGCCCGGCGCGGTCTGTATGTTATGTTGAATGGGAGGAGCTCAATGGCCCACTTGGCAATCCAGCCCGTGGCATCGCGTTTGTTTATTATGTCATTGAGTGGTACCTCGGAGGCAACCGTTATTGAGCACTCTTGAAAGTAGTGCCGTAGCTTCCGTGATGCCATAGAGATCACGTATGCTATTTTTTGGTAATGAGGGTATCGGGATTTGCATGGTGTGAGGACAGTGGATACGTAGTATATCGGCTTTTGAAGCAGGAATTTATGTCCGTCCTCCTCTCGTTCGACGACGAGCACCACACTTACGACTTGGTGTGTGGCCAATATGTATAATAACATGGGTTCACCGACGTTTGGCGCGGCCAGGATTGGGTTGCTTGCTAGAAGAGCCTTTATTTCTTCCAGTCCGGCCATTGCCACGTCTGTCCACTCGAAGTAATTGGTGCGTCGGAGAAGGCGATAGAGTGGCAATGCCTTTTCTCCTAGTCTATAGATAAAGCGGCTTAAAGCTGCCACACATCCAGATAGTTTTTGGACTTTTTCAAGGTCTATTGGTGTAGCCAACTGTGACAAAGCTCGGATTTTAGCTGGGTTCGCCTCAATTCCCCTATTGGAAACAATGAAGCCCAGTAGTTTTCTAGCGGGAACGCCGAAAACACACTTTTCCGGATTGAGCTTGATGTCATATGTATGGAGGTTTCGAATGTGAGACGCAGATAATCTATTAATGACTCGACGTGCCTAGTTTGATGACTACGTCATCCATATGCTTCAACTGTCTTGCCGACTTGTTTCTCCAGGCATGTTTGAATCATGCGTTGGTAGGTGGCACCGGCGTTTTTGAGCCCGAAGGGCATAGTGTTGAAGCAGAAAGGCCCGTATGGGGTAATAAATGCCGTTGCGGCTTGATCGGACTGCTTCATCTTGATTTTATGGTATACGTAGTATGCATTGAGGAAACACAGTGAGTCGTGTCCTGCGGTAGCATCGATAATCTGATCGATGCGGGGGAGTGGGAAGGGATCCTTAGGGCAGACCTTGTTGAGGTCTTTGAAATCGACACATAGGCGCCAGGATTTATCCTTCTTTGGTACCATCACCAGGTTTGCTAGCCAGTTCTGGTGTTTTATTTCTCTAATGAACCCGTCCTCGAGTAGCTTGGCTAACTCCTCCCCCATAGCTTGTCGTTTGGGTTCTGAAAAGCGTTGCAGTGTTTGCTTGACTGGCTTATATCCCTTCAATATATTGAGGCTGTGTTCGGCCAGCCTGCGTGGGAACCCTGGCATATCAGAAGGGTGCCAGGCGAATATGTCCCAGTCTTTACGTAGGAATGCTCGTAGTGTGGAAAAGATTGGTGGATGGACCAGGAGGAATCTGGCCCAAAAGTGATGGACCGTTTCTTGAGACTACTGTCCGTTGTGTATCTAGGTGGGTGGGTGCGTTTAAGTCCGAATGCTGACTCAATCTGGGATCCGGAGCTTGAGAAACTTTAGAGCTTAACAGTTCGGGCTCCCGTGGACAGGTATCCTGCTCTATGAGCTTGGAAATCCGAACATAGTTCGTCCTCAATATAGAGGAAGAGTTGTTGTATGGCTCCTCCACTACCGCTATCTGATGGGTGATCGGTGGATATTCAATTTCTCTCTGATCGGGTTTAAGCCCAATCCGATCGTAGTCTGTAGCGACCCCCAAGGTGGTGATGCGATCCAGGAGTTCGCTTAAAGATGACAACTCTCTTGGATCCATCTGTTTGGAGTATTCTGAGTTGACGTGGAGGCAATTTTTGATGACCCGAGAAGTCATCGTCGGCCCAACGGCCGAACGGGCGGTCATAGGGAAGCCGCCCAGCCAGAGGGTTTGGCCTGAGGCCAGGGCTCCTCTGGAGGTGATGTTGTCCTTGATAACAATGCGAGCCATCAATCCAATCTTCGACATCACAGCGGAACTCTCAATGAAAGCACCAATGTCGGTGTCAAAGCCGGCGGATCTCGGGTAGGGGGTCCCGAACTATGCGTCTAAGGCTAATGGTAACAGGAGGTGGGGGACATGATGTTTACCCAGGTTTGGGCCCTCTCTATGGAGGTAATACCCTACTTCCTGCTTGATTGATCTTGATGAATATGAGTATTACAAGAGTTGATCTACCACGAGATCATGATGGCTAAAACCCTAGAAGTCTAGCCTATATGATTATGATTGCCTCTATGGACTAAACCCTCTGGTTTATATAGACACCGGAGGGGACTAGGGTTATACAAAGTCGGTTACAGAGAAAGGAATCTACATATCCGAATCACCAAGCTTGTCATCCACGCAAAGGAGAGTCCCATACGGACACGGGAAGAAGTCTTCTATCTTGTATCTTCATAGCCCAACAGTCCGGCCCATGTCAATAGACCGGATGTTCGAGGACCCCTTAATCCAGGACTCCCTCAATGACCACGGTGGCTGACAGTGGGGTGGCGGCCACGAGGGCCACCTCCTGCCTTCGGGCCACGATGGAGAAGCGGGCGATGGCTCTGGCTTTCAGTGATGGTGTGGAGGCGACGACAGCAGATGGTGGGGTGGCGGCAACAGCAGCCGGCAATAGCTCCCGACGGGCAGCGACAATAGAGCGTGTGGTGGGTGTTGCGTGCATACCCAATAGGGATGCCACGCGCACTACACTACGCCGAGGACTACACCACCTCCGCGGTGTAGCCTCCCAGCTGGAGTTGTCCTCTGATGATGGCAGAGTGGCTGAGCAACAACGATGGACCGGTGCCATTAGGGACTGTGAGAGGAGCAGATGAGATAAGCTACAGGGAGGGAGGGGAAAATGCAACGCAAGACTCGCCGGCCATGATGGTTTAAATAACAGTCTGGTAATCATTGGGATTTTAGGAGATTACGTTGAGTCAGGCGAAAAGCTTGTGCGGATATGCGCAGGAACCTACACGCTTGCACGAAAGCGGGCTCTCCGGAGATTCATTGGTGCCACTTTGAGCCACCGTTTGGCCAAAAGAACGCCCCTGCGCGCTGCTCAAGCTTGCGCTCGAAGCCGTCTGCGGCAGCGGGATGACGAGATGCGCGAGAGGAGGACTAAACGACAGGTACACATACGGTTAATAAAAAGGTTTGCGATTTAATTACCTACTACCTCTGTCCTACTTTATAAGTCCTCTTTGTATTTTTGTGCCAAATTTTGACTAGAGATTTAACTAATAGAATACGAATTCATGTCACCAAAAATTATATCGTTGGATTCGTATTTTAACATAGTTTCCAATTATATTAGTTTTATAACATGCATTAACATTTTGTTAGTTAAATTTAAGGTCAAAATATGGCATTGAATATAAAGGGGACTGATATACCAAGACGGAGGTAGTAGCTGATACGTCTCCAACGTATCTATAATTTTTTATTCTTCCATGCTATTATATTACCATTCTTGGATGTTTTACAATCATTTTATAGCAACTTTATATGATTTTTTGGGACTAACCTATTGACATAGTGCCCAGTGCTAGTTGTTGTTTTTTGCTAGTTTTTTACATCGTGGAATATCAATGCCAAACGGAGTCCAAACACAGCAAAACATTTTGGAGAATTTTTCTAGACCAGAAGACACTAGATGGGCCAAATAAGTGCCAGAGGGGGGCTTCGAGGGGAGCACAACCCACCAGGGTTTGCCTGGGGGTCCATTTGTGCCCGGTGGGTTGTGCCCACCTCGATGGCCTCCCGCACCGCCTCTTCACCCAATAAATACCCAAATATTCCAGAAACCCTAGGGGAGTCGACGAAACACAATTCCAGCCGCCGCAAGTTCAAGAACCATGAGATCCAATCTAGACACCATCAGAGAGTGGTTCATCATCCTCATTGGTGCCTCTCCTATGAAGCGTGAGTAGTTCATCATAGACCTACGAGTCCGTAGGAAGTAGCACGATGGCTTCCTCTCTCTCTTTTGATTCTCAATACAATGGTCTCTTGGAGATCTATTTGATGTAACTTCTTTTTGCAGTGTGTTTGGTTGGATCCAATGAACTTTGAATTTATGATCAGATCTATATCCATGAAAGTTATTTGAGTTTTTGATCTCTTATATGCATGATTATTTATAGCCTCGCATTTCTTCTTCGAATCTTTGGTTTAGTTAGGCCAACGAGATCAATTTTCCTTGCCATGGGAAGAGGTGCTTTGTGATGGGTTTGATCGTGCGGTGTTCTTTCCCAGTGACAAAAGGGGCAGCAAGACACACATGTATTGTTGCTATTAAGGATAATAAGATGGGGGCTATTCCTACATGAATAGATCTCGTCTACATCATGTCATCGTTCTTATTGCATTACTCTGTTTCTCCATGAACTTCATACACTAGATGCATGCTGGATTGTGGTCGATGTATGGAGTAATAGTAGTAGATGCAGGCAGGAGTCAGTCTACTAATCATTGACGTGATGCCTATATATTGATCATTGCCTAGATATGGGCATAACTATTCGCTTTTCTATCAATTGCCCAACAGTAATTTTTTTACCCACCGTGTGCTATTTATTGAGAGAATCCACTAGTGAAATCTACGACCCCCGAGTCTATTCTTTATCATATTTTCTTTCCAATCTATTATTTTCCTTCGAGATCTATTTTTATTTGCTTTTATTTTCAGACCTATTATTCGAAAAACCCAAAAATACTTTGGTGCACCTTTTATTTGCATCCTTTATTTTGTATTTATTCAAGATCTATTTATCCAATCTGTCACACATTTTATCCCGTCAACTTAACAATTTCTGGTGCCATTATCCGAAAAGGGATTGACAACCCCTTATAAGCGTCGGGTTTCAAGTATTCGTTCTTTGTGTGCAGGTCCTCTTTATATAGTTTTGCTTGGTTCTCCTAATGGATTGATACCTTGGTTTCATAACTGAGGGAAATACCTACCGTAGTTGTGCTGCATCATCCCTTCCTCTTTGGGGAATACCGACAAAGTTCAAGCGACATCAGTAGCACACCGCCGCTCTCTACGCAATTGTTCGACTAATGTGTGATGTGGAATGTGATGTAGTTTCACATCATGCTGCCGGCTTGCAACTACCGGCCGGCTTGTGGACAACCATTCCCCATGTGTTCAACTTCTCTATGCGTGTGGTTGCTCGCAGTTGGGGCGACTATGGTGCGCTCTACTTGCGTCCCACAGCGCGTGCTCTGCTCTCGCGTCCCTCCGGGTGCTCTGCTCACGTCCCTCCATGCATGCTGCCAGTGTTTGGGCTAGCGCACAATCACGTATGTTCGTGCTGCCATTATGCATGCGGTTGCACCTGGCGCGGCACCACGATGCAGTTACCCAGTGCAAAAACTGCCATGCAGACATGCCAAGAATCCAGGCCGCCCAACCCCCATTTATTCCCGAAGCCATTTACCTTCATCTCTCGCGCCACACAGCACAATAAGCACACCCACGACAACACATACATACATGATATCGAACGGTTCCAATGGTGCTCCCTGTGGCTCTAATGGCACTCCCAGCGGCCGAGGATGACAACGGTGGGCAATTCACCACATATCACATAGTGGACACCCACGTGAGTGGGGAGGACCTCTCGGTGGTTTACACGAATGAGCCGTTCTCGTTGGAGAGCTCCATCCAAACTATGGAGCAGTCGCCTGCTGAGGACAAGTACCTAGTCTTCAGCTTCGACCTTAAGTTCACCAGCGGTCGTGCCAGGCAAGATCAGATGGTTGTTGTTGCTCAGTTGTGCACACGACATGAAGTCCTCATCTTCCGCTACCACCTGGCCACAAGGCCTTGTGAACATTTCTCCAGATTATCAATAGCTCCAACTATAGTTTCGCTATGATGGACACCACCAACGATCTAAAAGCGATCGATGTTTTGGGCTTGACCTGCCAGAACCTTGTCAACATGCATGACCAGTACAAGGTCCGGGGCAACACCAATAAGAAACAGAACTCCTAGGTTGACCTTGCCTCGGACATCATCGACCCGTACTACATCAAGATGAAGGATGAGAACAAGAAGGACACGAATGCCTGGCACAGTGCCTGGGATCAAAGACTGGATGAAGAACACGTCAAGTACGCGGACAGGATGCGTACCCAAGCTACGAGATGTACAGGCGGACATGAGGAAGTGTCTCCATCCTGACCCAGACAAGGAATCTAGCCACAGAGCAGTGAAGGGAACGTCACAAGAAGTAGATGACTAGATGATCATTCCTCCTAGTTTAGAATGCATGCAATTGTTTATTGAGGCGTGTGAGAATGATCTATATAGTCACTTATGTAATTGGATGTTTATTTTAGTTATATATGTTCTTCTTCTGTGGACAGAGCAAATCACACAGCTTATAAGCAGTAATCGTCTGTGTTATTATTGGTCTTCACACACATTTCTGATTACGGACCTGTTTGCTGTGTATCACACACATCTTGTTCGGATGAACTGTTTCTGTTGTCTTGGCTCACCGCAAACAGTTCATCCGAGTGAATTTTATACGCTCCATCACACATACCTTGATCTCGCTGACCGTTTTTGTTGTGCTGCCTAATCACAGACAATTCATCCCAGTGAACTATATGTTGTATATCACATACACCCTCATCTAGCTAACCGTTTCTATTGTTCTAGATCATCGCAAACACTTTGTATGGATTAACCACATATATGCCATGCATCGCACACGCAGCTTTGATCTGAATCGTGTTTGATGTCTATGCCATTACAAATAATTTGTCTCATTTTGACGGTTTTATTACACCACCATTTGTGATTAATGCATCGCATAGAGTTTTGTTGAAGGGTCTTTAATTGGACTATCGCGTTTGGACCATCCTGCAGTAGTGCTAGCTGCTGCCCTCATACGGTTCTGTAACAATTGCAAGGGCACTAGTCTGAAAAATTTGCATGCCTTCCCAACCAGTGAGATACTCCGTACAAAGTATGATAGAGAAAAAACTAGAGAGAGAGAGGGAAGCGAAAGTAAACAATCAAACGAGCATTCTTGCATTTCTTTTGCCTTGAATTGTTTCACAAGGTTGACTACTCCCTCTGTCCAGGTGCATAAGTCATCTTATGTTTGCATCATAACCAAGGCAGAGGGGAAAACGAGAGAACTTAATGTTTACTTGCTAATTAATAGCATTGCATGCAATGAACTAACCATTGCATGCCATGTTTTGTTGTCTTGAGTCATTGAAATCATGCACGCTCCAAATTTCTTATTGGTTAATATGTTAAGAAACAAGAAATGAGGTGGGAGTTAATGCACCGTGCCTAAGTGTTTTGGTATTATTTGGTTTTTGTAAGGTGACTTATACACCTAGACGGGGGGAGTAGTGTTGTTTTTCTACTTTTACCAAAACCGTATTGTAATGTTTAAATGTGCATTTTCTTGCGTGTATACATACTAATAGTAGTGCAGTCTACAAGCATAGATAGTATATAGAGAGAGAAGATATATAGTGAAGTTTGTGCTATATGCACGTCCATACAAATGCGTACAGATACAAAAGTTTTCTAGACTTTTCCTTTTACATACTTAACTAAGGACGCTAATAGTTCCCGAACGTTCGGGATTTATCATTACCGTCCCCACACGAATGGGATCACCTTAAGACACTAAATTATTCCTAATAAAAGACACGACGCTCGAAGGAGTGCTTGCAGCGGGTCATGAGTGCCCTAGTGCGTGGTCGTTTCTAGTGCGGCGACACAACGCATCTTTCTCGGCCTCGCAACTCGCGAGGTGCTGATTAGCGGCTTGCCGGAAGGCAAGCGCGATCTCACTGGTCTGGTGATCTAGTGCCAATAGGTACCCTCCTCGCTAGATGTGTGGACCCGGTCCACGTATCGCCAAGCGTAGATGAGGTGCTTGGACTCGACCCCACTTAGGGCTTTGGCACGGGCGTCCTCCGCCACCCACACGGCCCTCGCACGAGCCTTCTGCCAAAGAGCCAATTTCCTGACTCTCTAGGATGCGACATAGGCCTACCAGGCAACATCCCTTGCAGCGCGCTTCTCTTCCTCATCCTTCTTCTCCGCCTCTCT
The DNA here is from genome assembly GCF_018294505.1 of Triticum aestivum. Lineage (NCBI taxonomy): Eukaryota > Viridiplantae > Streptophyta > Magnoliopsida > Poales > Poaceae > Triticum > Triticum aestivum. The sequence goes on along the minus strand of NC_057810.1, from coordinate 379,640,507 downwards.
TTTGGCGCGCTCCGCCGGAGGCATAGCCTCCCACAAGGCGACATCCAATTTGTTTACAAAGCTCCTCCAAGCTGGGGGCTCGGTGGGCGGCATGACGTCCTCCTCATAGAGGGGAGACGACACGTCCTTCGATGTGCATGGTGGAGAGACTGGGAACACCGACGCATCCACCTCAACGCGTCGCGGCGAGGAGCGAAACACCGATGTGTCATCCTCCACCGGTGGCAGCGCGGAATGGAACATTGACATGTCCTCCTTGACCAGTGGCAGCCAGGAACGGAACAGCGACACGTGACCCTCCGTGCAGGGCAACATGGGGCATCTAGGGCTTGGGAGGGGTGATGCCATTATGGTCGATGGGTCCGTAATTGAGAGGGAGGGGAGGAGATACAGCCGATGAACGTGAGCGTTCTTCCGAATGCCATGGGAGGCGCATTATTTATAGCAAGCAATGCCACACCTATGTAAGATATGTTGGTGATTAACGTAACAACTAGGTGGGCATATTTTTGTTGGAGAAAATAACGGGGGAGGGGTGGAGATATTGCTTATCACAACGGTTTCGGGTTTCGGCAGGAGGAGATTGGAGGAGCGTGTTAGGGAGGAGAGTCATGCATGCCGACTGTTTTCACACGGGGAGGAGGTGGAACTGCAGGAGGGAGAAGGAGAGTCAAGCATGCAGATTGTTTTCACACATGGAGATGAAAAGATTCGGAGGCAAACAAATTTCCTGGTAGGGTGAACGAGAAAAATGAATCGAGAGGCGGTTGAGGTTAACGAGGCATAGTATAATTAGTAGTAATAAATAGTACGACTGGTATTAGAACCGTGGCCACTAAAGTGAGGACAACCAACGCTTACCGATGTGCTAAGAAAAGTAATATGATTTAGGCCGATTCCTTAATTTTTGTTATAAAGTTCTATTTTTTTAAACAGAGGAAAAAGCTTTTCCTCATCTCATTAAGTAAGAAGGAGGAGAACATATTTTTAGTTGTTACAGGTCCACATAGGCCCAGCCAAAAGGGGTTTCTCTCCCGGTAAAATGTTCCCAATGATCTAGCCCCAACAATTACCCAAGTCTTTGCCTTGTCCATGATTGTTGCCGCCACCCTAGTGGGCAGGGAGGCCTTGTTGCGGATATATGTTCAGTTTGAAAATAATGAAGTAATCTAAACGAAAACAAATATTTCCATTGGCCAACCTTATAGCTAAACTTATTGTATGAGTGGCTATTAGTGATGACTATATATGTCATGGCAACATCATATAACCTAACGCACCTAGACGAAGGAAGTAGTAGTATCATGCATGCGACGATGCAAAGTAGGCAAAATAAATTGCTCATTTTTAGTGACCACACGAGTGAGGCGATGGTCGTGGGAGGCGCGGCGCTTGACGCAATTAAGTCAAAGTTGCATGCACATGCCGGCATGGCGTGCGAACATGCAGATGCTATACCATGAGGCCTAATAGTTGGTATACTGCTAGTAGACATGACATATAGTGGGTCCCCCATAGTACTCGAGAACTCTGTGGGAGCATGCAGTCGTTTATCTTATAGGGCAAGCCAGTATCCCACACCGTTCGCACGCCTTACCCGGCATTTTTACAATTGGAAAACTGCTAGCAGTTCGCTCCTACTCGTCCCCATCTTTTACCTTATAGCAGTTCGCTCCTAGTCGTCCCGTCCTTTCACATTACAGTAATTCCACTTCTCCTAACCCTCCTCCTAAATCCAGGGCCTCCCAAATCTCCATGATCGGTGATGAGTACAAGGTTAAAACCATCACCAACGATGAGTTCGACGTCATCTAGACTAGTAGACCTATGACGGTGGAAGCATGCCTTGGTCGCTTCCAACACATGTTAGAAAGTTCAACGGATGAGTGAGTAGCTGGGATACATGTTGAGTACACCACAGTCCTAGAAAAGGAGAAGCTTCTAAAGGAGGAAGAGAACAAGAAGCCCGTTGTGATCCAGGTTTGTGTACATAACTGAAGGAAATATGCCCTAGAGGCAATAATAAAGTTGTTATTTTATATTTCCTTATTCATGATAAAGGTTTATTATTCATGCCATAATTTCATTGATCAACAACCTAAATACATGTGTGAATACATAAACAAATATTGTGTCCCTATTAAGCCTCTACTAGACTAGCTCGTTGATCAGAGATGGTTAAGGTTTCCTAACCATGGACATGAGTTGTAATTCGATAACGGGATCACATCATTAGGAGAATTATGTGATGGACAAGACCCATCCATTAGCTTAGCATAATGATTGTTCAGATTTATTGATATTGCTTTGTTCATGTCAAATACATATTCCTTCGCTATGAGATTATGCAACTCCTGGATGCTAGAGGAATACCTTGTGTGCTACCAAACATCACAATGTAACTAGGTGATCATAAAGATGCTCTACAGGTATCTCTGAAGGTGTTTGTTTAGTTGGCATATATCGAGATTAGGATTTGTCACTACGAGTATCGGAAAGGTATCTATGGTCCCTCTCAGTAATACACATCATAAGCTTGTAAGCAAATGACTAAAGAGTTAGTCACAAGGTGATGTATTAGGGAACAAGTAAAGAGACTTGCCGCTAACGAGATTGAACTAGGTATGCAGATACCAACGATCGAATCTCAGGCAAGTAACATACCGATGGACATCCAAGTTCCACTATTGGTTATTGAAAAGAGAGGTGTCTCGGTCATGTCTACATAGTTCTCAAACCCGTAGTGTTGGGGATATTACTACTAGGTGTGAACCGGCCTACCTGGGCCGGGTTAACTTCATTAGTAGTGTAAAGGTGATTAAGCAGATGAAGGCCCAAGGCCTGTAGTCGGTTTAGAACCTGTAGCCGTAAACCGGCTTGATATGTAAACTTGTATTGTAAGATAGGAATAGAGAGAGAGCAACCCGGATATGAATATGAACCGGTGTGGGACTCTATGAACCGATGGGCGTCACCCGTGTATATAAGGGGATGATCCGGCGGCGGTTCAAGGACGGAGAACAACAACTCGAGCCTAGGCGAAGCTTGTTTGCTCCCTAGTCATCGAGACCACATCAATTCCATCACAACTAGACGTAGGCTTTTACCTTCATTGAAGGGGCCGAACTAGTATAAACCCTTGTGTCTTTGCGTCCGCTTTAACCCCTTCAAGTTAACCCGTAGCGATGGCTCCATGACTAAGTCCCTTCATGAGGACATCTGCCGTGACAAAACCACGACAGTTGGCGCCCACCGTGGGGCTATCGCACGACGGTTTGATGATCTTGGAGGGCAAGCTCAAAGGACTTGAAGGCTATGCTGTGGGCCGAATGACCAACAGTCGTCGCAGCAAGCTCTACATCGACGATGCAGGATGGGGTCCCGAAGCCGGCTCGATCGAGTACGGGTACCGGGTCCCCTTTGGTGGCATACATGTTTTTATCGACAAGATTGGTGAGCCTAGGCCTGAGCCGGACATCTGTACCAACCTCGTCGAAACGGCTCAGCATGCGAGATCTACCTATGTTAAACCGGCCGTGAAGCGTGCCTTCGTGGGAGTCATCCATGGAGGAGAGCATGGGGACGAGTCAGTATACGGTAGCGAGACCGTCGTCTATTCTAGCGACAAGTCCTTGACCGGGGAGACCGAATCATTGTACCATTTGCAAGACGGCCAGATTAGGGGCTGTTCCGATGGCGACAGTATTCCGGACCCCCCTGAGCAGATCAACCCGGTTGGAATATTCATGGCCGGTATGCAGGCGGCGAATCACTCCTTGACCGCAGCAGCAATGTTCTCCGGATCAGCAGCGGCAGCGGCAGCAGGAGCAGAGGGACTTGTGCGCCCACCGGTTCAAGTTCTGTCTGACTTGTTTGATGCACTAGCTGTACTTATGGTAGAGGCCAATCCGGCGGATCAGCAGGCCCATGATGCAGAGGTTGCAAAGGTGAGAGAGCAGATCGCACAGGCCAAAGCCGACCTGGCAGCAGAGAAGGACAGGATGGCTGCAGAGCGGGCCGCTTTGGACGCCCATGCCTATAAGCTCATGCTCGACCAGAACGCATCACAGGAGGTCTTGAAGCGGAAGCACAGATCACGCCTGCCGTTAGGGTTCGACCCTCGAAACCTCTTTCACACTCCGGAGGCTGGAACCAGTAATCCGCCGGGGCACCGGGAGGTAAATCGGGTCGAGGTACCAGGGCTAGGAACGACAGTCCAACCCCGCCTAATGGAACCTCCTAGAACAGAACATTGTGATTCCTCCACCGGTCCAGACACCTCCGGGTCATTATTCTAATCCTGTGGACAATCTTGTCGCAGCTGCTGCGTGATTAGAAGCTATCCCGATCGAAGGAGACTCTCCGCAAGCAATAGAGACGCGCCGGGTTAAGGAACTTCTCCGGACCGCTTTGATTCAGCAGGAGGCATATTCATACAGCCGCGATCGGATTCATTCCACACCTCATCCAAGCTCGGAGCTACAGTAGGCACATGGATGAACCGGCCGTATCAAGCAATGCGCGGAGCCGTGAAGTGGCCCGTGGCAATAACCCGGCAGGCGGTGTTCGCGATGCTCAGGATGTTGTGGACCGGGCCAGGGCATGAAGGGAGGCCGAGTTAGCAGCACAGAACAAGGCGGATCAGCTTACACCGGTTCGTCCTACCACCTCTGCCGGGCCAGGGGTCGCCTCTAGCCTGGGAGTGCCCTGTCTAGTCCCCGCTTTACGCAATGTGCGCCTGTCCAAAGACATCAAGGGTCCACGCAAGGTGCCGAATTACACCGCTGACTTATCTCCAGAAGCGTGGGTAGAGAGTTATGAGATGGCCATGGAGATGCTGGATGTGGATGAGACCGCGTGTGCAAAATACTTCACCATGATGCTTGAAGGCACGACCCATACTTGGTTGAAGAGCCTGCCTCCTAATTCTATCAGTTCATGGGCCCAGTTGCGGACCCGGTTTATCCAGAATTTCAAAGATACGTGTAAGTAGCCTAAGTCCATAGTAGACTTGGCCGCTTGTGTTCAGGAGGACGGAGAGTCAACAACTCATTGGGTACATCGCGTTTTGGAAGTCTTGCACTTGTCTGACAGGATCAATGTTGACTCCGCGATTTTAACCCTAGAGGGCAACTACCGGTTTAAGCCTCTAAAGTTGAAGTTGGGGCGTATGAAGCGGTTCTGTAACAACATGGGAACTCTCATGGCCGCTCTGGTGAAGTACGCTGATTCTGATAGTACCAAGGATCCCGAGACTGATGATGACGAAGCAGGGAAGGGAAAGAAGAACAGCAATTTCAAGGGGCATCAACACAAACCGGCGAGCCATGGGAACGGAGGCAAGCGTAAAGCGGATGGCAGCATGGACTTTGTGGCTAACACTAATGCGCAGGACAAGGGTCAGCGGCGTAGAGGTAAAGCGGCGAATCGTAGTGGAGCTCCGAATCCTAACCCGGATCAGTTAAACTATTTGTTGAATCAGCCTTGTCCGAAACACGGGACGAAGGAAGCGTCGGCGAACCACCTTTGGAAGGATTGTTACATTATGCAGGAGTTTAAAAACTCTAATGCCTTCCGGTATAACCATGGGCCAGGTGGTGGCTCAGGATCCGGTTTCCATGGGCCGAGCCACGATGGAGCTTCCGGTTCAGGTTTTAATCAGGGCGGTCATAAAAACCAGAATAATCAGAGCAGTCAAGGGGGTTACAACCAACAGCAGTAGCAGCAGCAGTCGGGTTATCAGAGCCATCCAAAATAGTTGAACAATGGGCAGTATCATGTTTTCACAACTAGCTTGGATAAGCGCGACCGAAACTTCACAAGCGAGCGGTGAACTCTGTTGAACCAGCCGTACCACGTTACTTACATTGGTCGGAACAACCTATCGTGTGGAGCAGGGAGGATCACCCACCCCGGGTGGACAATCCGGGCCAGTTGGCATTAGTGGTAGACCCTCAGGTGGGAGGTTATAAATTCACCAAGGTGCTCATGGATGGAGGGAGCAGTATTAACATCCTGTACTATGAGACATTCCGCCGCATGGGGCTCACAGACAAAAATCTCAAACCGTCTAATACGATGTTCCATGGTGTGGTGCCTGGCAAATTAGCATATCCTGTTGGTAAGATATCCCTGGAGGTGGCTTTAGGGGACGAGCATGATTCCCGATCCGAGACACTAACCTTTGAGGTGGTGAAGATCCGGAGCCCGAATCACGCCTTGTTTGGGCGGCCGGCTTATGCCAAAATTCATGGCACGGCCTTGTTATATCTATTTGCAGCTCAAGATGCCGGGTCACAAAGGGACAATAACGGTTCATGGGAGCCGCAAGATTGCTTTGGAATGTGAGGAAGGTGATGCGGCCTATGCAGAGTCGGTTTGTGCCACGGAGGAGTTAAAATATTATAGGGACAATGTTGATCCGGCGGACATGACCCCTTTGAAGAAGCCAACTACGGAGCATGATTCAGATCTGAAGTTCAAATCAGCGGCTGAGACCAAGCTTGTTGACTGCGTGCCCGGCGATTCGTCCAAGCAGTTCACTGTCAATGCCCACTTGGACCCTAAATAGGAAAGCGCGCTCATCGATTTCATCCGTGAGAATTGGGACATTTTTGCATGGAAGCCTTCTGACATGCCAGGTGTACCGAGGGAACTCGCTGAGCACACTCTTCATGTTGATCCCAAGTATAAACCGGTAAAGCAATTTCTCCGCCGGTTTAACAAAGAGAGGCACAAAGCTATTGGGGAGGAGGTGGCCGGGCTCTTAGCAGCTGGTTTTATCATTGAAGTGTTCCATCCAGAGTGGCTTGCTAATCTGGTGCTGGTTCTTAAGAAAAACGGCCGTTGGCGTATGTGTGTGGATTATATGGATCTTAACAAGGCTTGTCCAGCGGATCCTTTTGCCCACCCCTGCATTGACCAGATTATTGATGCCACGGCGGGTTGTGAGCGTTTGAGTTTTTTGGATGCATATTCTGGGTATCATCAGATCAAAATGGCGGTTAAGGACCAGGAGAAGACGGCGTTTATTACTCCCTTTGGAGCCTTCTGCTATGTATCTATGCCTTTTGGGCTCAAGAGCGCCCAAGCCACTTATCAACGGTGTGTACAGAACTGCCTGCATAAGCAGATCGGCTGCAATGTGCACGCCTATGTGGATGATATTGTAGTCAAGTCAAGGCAGAAGGAGACACTGGTTGATGATTTGAAGTAAACCTTTGACAACTTGCGGGTTTACAAGATGATGCTTAACCCGGCCAAATGTGTTTTTGGTGTTCCGGCAGGCAAGTTACTGTGCTTTCTTGTGTCCAGCAGAGGAATCAAGGCTAATCGGGAGAAGATTACGGCTATCACCTCCCTGGCTAAACCAAAGTGTATCAATGATGTTCAGCGTTTGGCGCATCAGATTGCCACGCTGAGCCGGTTTATCAGCCGCCTCGGAGAGAAGTCCATCCCTTTATACCAGATGCTGAGAAAGACAGATCAATTCGTCTGGAGTCCGGCTGCTGACGAAGCGTTGGAGGACTTGAAGCTGCAATTAGCCAATCCGCCCGTTCTTGCAGCTCCGGTCGACAAGGAGCCGTTATTGCTATACGTAGCGTCCAATGCTCGCGCAGTTAGTGTGGCTATTGTGGTAGAACGCAAGGAGGCGGGCAAGGAGTATCCAGTTCAGCGGCCGGTTTACTATATCAGCGAGGTGCTTATTGAATCCAAGCAAAGGTATCCGCATTGGCAGAAGCTGGTATATGGAGTTTTCATGGCAAGCCGGAAGTTGAAGCAGTATTTCCAAGGGCACCCTATCACAGTGGTCAGTTCAGCTCCCTTGGGCGATATCATACAGAACCGGGAGGCGACTGGCCAGATTGCCAAGTGGGCTATAGAACTTGGGCCGCACGGATTGAAGTACGTACCCCGGACGGCGGTGAAGTCTCAAGCACTTGTTGATTTCATCAATGATTGGACTGAGTTGCAAGCACCAGAGGAGAAGCCGGATCACACATATTGGACTATCCATTTTCATGGATCCAAGCAATTAGAAGGCTCGGGGGCTGGAGTCGTGTTAACTTCCCCACGAGGTGATAAGTTTTGTTATGTTCTCCGCTTAATGTTCCCTTGTACTAATAATGCAGCTGATTATGAAGCCTTGCTCCATGGTCTCCGGATGGCTAAAGAGATGAATCTAAGTCGGGTTAAGTGCTTCAGTGACTCGGACCTCGTAGCTCAACAGGTGTCTGGCACTTGGGATTCTAAAGACCCACTCATGGATGCATATCGTCGTGAGGTGGATATTGTTGCAGGTCACTTCAAGGGTTATCAGGTGGATCACGTGGATCTTCGAAAAAATGAAGCGGCGGACGCTTTAAGCCGGTTGGGCTCTCAGCGTAAACCGGTCCCGCCTAATGTCTTTCTTGATGTGTTGCACAATCCGTCAGTCAAGCTCCTAGGTGAAGCGGATTTGGCTATTCCTGATCCGGAGGCTCAATTGGTGGTAGCCCTGCATGTTATACCGGATTGGACAGTTCCTTATCTTGCGTACATGAACCGGGGAGAATTGCCAGAGGATGAGACTCTAGCCAGGCAGATAGTCCGGCAATCCAAGTCTATGACCATTGTCAATGGCGAATTGCATCATTGCAGTGTATCAGGGGCGTTTCAACGCTGTGTCTCCCCTGAGGAAGGTTGTGAAATTTTACGCGAAATCCATGAAGGGGATTGTGGTCACCATGCCGGTTCAAAGTCTCTGGTGGCTAAGGCGTTTCGTCACGCGTTCTACTGGTTGACAGCTCATGCTGATGCGGAGGACTTGGTTAAACGGTGTGATGGCTGTCAGAAATTTTCAAGGCGTGCTCATGTGCCGGCTCAAGAATTGAGGATGATTCCAATTACTTGGCCGTTTGCAACATGGGGGCTGGATATGGTCGGACCTTTTAAAAGGTCCAAGGATAAGAAAACCCACCTTTTGGTCGCAGTCGATAAATTTACCAAGTGGGTTGAAGCGGAGCCTGTTAGTAAGTATGATGCAGCTACAGCAGTGCAGTTCCTTAAAAAGGTGATTTTCCGGTTTGGCTTTCCACACAGCATCATTAGTGACAATGGTACCAATTTATCCAAGGGCGCTATGAAGGAATTCTGTGAACGTGAGCACATCCGACTTGACGCATCGTCAGTGGCTCACCCCAGTCCAATGGGCAGGAAGAACAAGCTAATCAAGAGATCTTGCGAGGCATCAAACCCTGGCTTATGGTTCCATTGCAAAGAACACCGGGTTGTTGGGTTGAAGAGCTACCGTCTGTGCTATGGAGTATCAATACTACGCCCAACCAATCTACAGGATACACGTCGTTTTTTATGGTCTACGGAGCAGAGGCGGTTCTCCCTAGTGATATCCGGCATGATTCGCCTCGTGTAGCGGCTTATGTTGAAACAAACAATGAGACAGCACGGCAAGATGCTTTGGACTTATTATATGAGGAGCGTGACATAGCGGCTGCCCGCTCGGCGATTTATCAACAAGATCTTCGTCGCTATCACAGTCGCCGGGTCAGAATCAGAGCTTTTCAAGAAGGAGATTTGGTACTCCGGCTCATCCAAGACCAGACGGATATGCACAAGTTATCCCCACCTTGGGAGGTACCTTTCATGGTCAGCAAGAATCTGCACAACGGGTCATACTATCTGATTGATATTCGAGAGCATAAAGACTCACGCAGATCAGAGGAGGAGACCAACAGGCCCCGGAACATAGCTCATCTTCGGCCTTACTACACTTGAGCCATTGGCTCTATCTATGTACATATTATGACAGTGTATATATTATCGTTGATATAATAAAACCGGAGCCTCAGCTAAAGCGGGGTCTCTGTCTTTTTCCTATCATGTGTGGTTACATGGAGTTGTTCTGTCTTAGAGCGGCCTCCGGTTTACCCCTTGAAATTTGCTTTTCAAAAAAAAAGCTTTGTGATATCACTTGGGAGCTTGGTCGTGTCCGAACCAATGCAACACCTCTTGATAGGCGAAAGCCACCAGATCACTTGGGGACAAGGTCAAGTCTGAACCAGTCACGCCTCTTGATCGGCCTAAGGCCACAGAATCACTTGGGGGCTTGGTCGAACCCGAACCATTGCCACGCCTTTTGATCGGCATAACTGCCAAGGTTTCATTTGGGGACCTGGCTGACTTGAACCATCGCACACCTATTGGGGGCTTGGCCTTGTCCGACCATGGTAACACCATCTGATCAGCTCAGTAAAGCATGTTTTTGCAAACAGTTTTATCATTGCCTTTGCTTCTATATTTCTTTTATGACTATTCTTCAATTTTTGTTGTGTTTCCTTTAAACCAACAACACTTTTTACCGGCTAGGCTGACGGAATTGAGTTCATTTTTAATCCGGAGAAATATGCCCGGTTTAACTTGCCTGTTAAAATCATGGAGTAGCAGGGGGGCTTATAATGACCCAGCACGGTTTACATGGTAAGCCAGCATTTTAAAAACACGAGAGTTGTTTTCTCCCCTTTGATGGTAATGGTTTATAAAACCTCTGTTTCAAGCCTGGCTAAGCCAACTTTATGCCCAGCGATGGCAGGTATTTTGTATCGCATATTTGATTATATGTTTTAAATACATTGATATATGTATATCAAGGTTATAAACTGGTTGGCGGTATAACCGCCACCGCAGTTCAAGATTTTCTGATTGCAGGAAATATAAATTGAGGATGTCAAGCAAAAGCATCAGTACGTATGCACGAAGGCATATTTAAAGTAGAAGTATTGGCTATTCTATTACAAGGCAACGCGGTGCCCAAATAAGATCATTGTTATTTTGGCGGATCATAATAAGGCAGTTGTTTAAACCGGCTTCTGGTTCAAGCCTGCTCATCAAACCGGTCTGATGGTTGTGGGTCGTCCCGCGCCGCTTCAACTTCCTCATCTCTATCCATTGGCTGGAAATCAACAGTGGTCCAGTCGATTCCCATTAAAGCTTGAAAGACAGCCTCTTCATGGATCAGAGAAGACGGTTCAATATCAGGAGCGTAAGCATGCTTACGGATTGGAGGAACCAGATTCTCCGCTTTAGGAATTGGTGCAACAACTCGTTTGTTCTGATCATTGTACTGAGCTTGATAATGCGACAAGTCGGCCTCTTCAGCCAATTGACAAGCCAGAGGGCGTACTGCATGGTTTATCGCCCTCAAATCATCTTCATTGAACTCCGAGCCATCTTCCTTCAAGCTGGGATAGCCTTGAGCTGCTTCAACAGGATCGAAATCCGGCACCCATGCTTTTGCCCGGATTAAGGCGTTAATGGCTCCAGTTCGAGCAGCAGATTTTTTCAGTTCTTCAATCCGAGCAGGAAGCATTGACAACCTATTCAGAGTACCTTGGATTAAAGTGGGTGCCGGATTGTTATGAGATGCAGTGGTGATGATCCGTTGCGCTCCGGTATACAGCTGTTCAATTAAAGTGTAGGCAGCCTTCAACTTCTTCCGAACATCTAACCCTAAGTGACCAATGCGTGTACCTGCAACAATACAGAAAAGATCACAAACGGATCTATTATAAGAAGGCCCAAGTTGTCAAAGAAACCAAAAGGAGCTTACCGAAGATAGCAGCGGTCATGGAATGTACTTGCCGCTTTACGGTGGTCAGCTCGTCTACCACCGGTTTAAGGGCGGCCTCAGCGTTTTCAGCTCTTTTTATTAAAGCGGCCTTTTCAGTGGCCCAATCAGCCCGCTCCTTCTTGAAGCCCTCATTCAGCTGTTCTGTGATGCTCAAAGCGCTGGTTAATTCCTCCCTAGTTTTGTCGGTTTCGGCTTGTTGGGTTTTCAACGCTTCCTGCAGATCAGTAATCCGGTCCTCTTTGATCCTCACTTCAGCCTGCATAAAGACAGTGCTTGGCTTTAAGCAAACGGTACAAGAATTTTAAGTACCAACCACATAAAAAGTTATACGATTGATACTTGGGGGCTAATGCACCTTCAATCTTCATCTATTACTAAATCGCAAAGTCCCAAGCTCAATACAGGTATTCAACTTGGCACTTGGGGGCTAATGGCTATTTGCTCAGTTATTTTCTAATGTTAGAATCTTTATTAGAGTCCCGGTTTAACTATACTAAGTTGAACCGGTCCTTGGGGGCTAGGAGGATTAATACAGTGGCAATAATTAAAGAAAGAAGAAGCACAAGGAAGTTACCTCAAATTTATCTCTCATCATCTTTACCAGGCCAGCTTCACAGTCACGACTAGTATATAGTCGATTCAAGTAACCAGAATGAAGATCTTGGGCACTCATAGCAGCATACGTTTCCAGATTAACATCCCATTTGCCTTTGTTCATGGAAGAAAAATCTTCTTTGACAGTATGCTTAGCTAAAGCGACAGGATTCCCTGGTTTAGAGCGACCTATGCCGGTAATTACAACATCATCATCCTTGGACTCGCCGGTTTGCACTGGCGCTATCGGTTTATCGACAGGTTTTGAAGGACTGCGGGATCTTTCAATCCGGATGGAGTTGGCAGGCTGGTCAATAAGGACTGAAGTATTGATAGGCCTTTTATCAGTAATAGCCTCATCTTGCAAGGGAGGATCATTGGAAATATCTTCAGGAACGAACGCTTCAAGATCTGGTGCTTTATCCTGTTCAGGGGCAGCATCTTCCTCGGCCGCTTTATCTAGGCGGGCTTTCTTGCTCGGTTTAGGTTTAGCCCTGAAAGAGAAACAAGGAGTCAAGGAATAGCATAAATTATAACGCAGTATACCGGAAGCATATGTTCAGCCTAGCTTACCCAAGAACCGTTTTCAGTGGTGGCAGCTGAGTGGCCGATGATTCACCAGAGGATGAATGAGAAGTAACCTGATAATCGGAGTCGGACGGATTAAGAGGTTGACGGATGAAACCCGCTTTAGGATAGAAATTAATAAAAAGGTTGGAAACCTCTAAGCGGCGTTTTCGAACCGGACTGTTCGGTAAACCGGCGGAAGTAACTAGCTGGCCGCTGTGCCGGATTGTGCGGCGAGCTTTATGTTGCTGAGTCTTCATAAGAAATTTGGATCCAAGTAAGCAAGAGGATGAGAAAATTTAACTTTCCGGTTTGCCTGGCGAAATTTTGGCAAAGACAAAGGACCTGAATCGAAAGAGAGAATAGTTACCTCAGCGACATCAGCATTCCTGGCTTCAGCGTCATCCTGACAAGTATCATCATCAATAAGGTGCGTAAAAAGTAAGCCTAGTGAATCGAGTTCTACATCAAGGTGTGAGTTACCCACATCATCATCAACAGTCGGATCAGATGAAGTAGTGGTTTTCCTTTTTTAGCAGGCTTCTTGACAACCTTGGTCTTGAGCCGGGTTGACCGTTCTGTTTTCTCCGGTTTGTCTTGCGGAAGCTTCTTGCTCCAAAACGGATTATCACCCTGGTTAAGCAGCAATTGATGTCAGACAGAGATAGCAATAACAGATTCAGTAAAAAACGCAATCAGAAACTTACAGCTGGCGGTTTGTTGGTAGCATAGAAAGGGAGCAGGCCGGTTTGAGCGTAGAGGTGTTCCGGTTCGTTCAACATTTTCTTCAGAGCCTCTGTGACTTCATCATCCGAGAGCTGGATGTTGGTGTGTCGAAGCGGGTCATCAACGCTACCAGTATACTTGCACATTAAACCGGAGCGCCGGCTGAGAGGCAGTATGCTCCATCATATCCAACAGCGTGCGAGGTCTATTCCTGTTAAACCGTTGGCCATGAAGGCTCGGAGCTTGGATAATTGCGGAGCATATTTACTCCTCTCCTTGGCACTTAACCTTTGTGGGAAGGGGTGTGTATTACTGAGCCGCTCCGGACGAAAGCCAGGCAAAGGATTTTCATCATCAGGGGAAGTATCTTTGAAGTAGAACCATGTTGCATTCCAATCCTTGGGGTGGCTGTGTAGTCTGGCATGGGGATAAGTGATTTCTTTCCTTTTCTGAATTGCCATACCGCCCAATTCGGTATTGGGACCATCAGTGAATTCTGTGCGGCGGTTTAAGTGGAAACAATCTCTAAACAATTCAACTGTGGGTTCCTCTTGAAGGTATACCTCACAAAGTACTTGGAAGTGACATAAGTTGGTAACAGAGTTGGGGCCAGTGTCTTGCGGGCGAAGTTGAAAATTGGCTAACACATCCCGATAAAATTTAGAACCGGGCGGCTTGAAGCCCCGAGCTAAATGGTCTGCAAAAATCACAACCTCTCCCTCTTGAGGTGTGGGAGGACATTCATCACCAGGAACCCTCCAGTGGATAGTATCTTTGCTGTCTAAAGCGCCAATCGAGACTAAATCATCCAGCTGAGTTTCTGTGACGCGAGAAGGAACCCAGTTGCACTCATATACTTGTTTGGCCATGATGAGATCTACAAGAAATAAGTGATTCCGGTTCAAGAGTGCGCTGGTGTGAACAATGTTAAACCGGAGGCAGTACATTTAAACCAGATTTCTATGAGGTAGCATAATAAGACTGAAGAAGTCTGGCGGTTCAACAAGGGGACTAATGGTATATACCGGTTTAATAATTTTTCCTATATTAAGTTAAACTGCCTGATCTAAACATTGAAAGCAATTGAGGTTGCGGATGGCTAAGTATGCAGAAACAGGTTTCACAAGGTCCTATTGTATTAATGGATCTGAAGCAAGTTCAGAAAAACAGAAAATATTCAAGATATTAAAGCAGAACGGAAGTAAATCAATGGGAAGGTATGTAGATGAGATCTATGGACTTGAGCATGAAACCACAGGTGGATGCTAAAAGGCTACTGCTAATCAGAGCAGGGTTTCACAGATCTATCCAGGGGTCTGGGTACGAGCATGAACAAGTGAGGAACACGGCATGAACACGAAACCCTAGAACAGATCTGTGTTAAGAAGAGCAGAAGGCTTACCAGAATCGAGGAAGACGCGGAAAGCTACCGCAGTGCTCTGGAGCGTTCAGGTTGATGCAGCGGCCCAAGACGATGCAGAGGTCAATGGCGGCGGCGGAGCTCCGAGGCTGGCGACGCGAGGAAGATGAAGAGAAAGAGACGAAGGGGAGAAAAGGAAATGACCCTTTGGTCCTATTTATAAGGCAAAGGACGTGTGTCAGGCGCACGAATCTAGGAGCCAAAAAATTCGGAAGTGGAGCTGATGCCTTGGGTATCGTAGATCTATCAATGAAAGAAGGCGTCATAAATGTTAAACTTCGTGATGATGTCATGCCGGTTTATAGCAACCAGAGATGATGACGACATGGCGGTTTTACCAATTACCAGAAGATGTTGAAGACAAAGATTTTTGTGAAGGATTGACATGAACCAGTCTAGGTGTTGGGGATATTACTACTAGGTGTGAACCGGCCTACCTGGGCCAGGTTAACTTCATTAGTAGTGTAAAGGTGATTAAGCAGATGAAGGCCCAAGGCTTGTAGTCGGTTTAGAACCTGTACCCATAAACCGGCTTGATATGTAAACTTGTATTGTAAGATAGGAATAGAGAGAGACCAACCAAGATATGAATACGAACCGGTGTGGGACTCTATGAACCAACGGGCGTCACCCATGTATATAAGGGGATGATCCGGCGGCGGTTCAAGGACGGAGAACAACAACTCGAGCCTAGGCGAAGCTTGTTTGCTCCCTAGTCATCGAGACCACATCAATTCCATCACAACTAGACGTAGGCTTTTACCTTCATTGCAGGGGCCGAACTAGTATAAACCCTTGTGTCTTTGCGTCCGCTTTAACCCCTTCAAGTTAACCCGTAGCGATGGCTCCACGACTAATTCCCTTCATGAGGACATCTGCCGTGACAAAACCACGACACGTAGGGTCTGCACGCTTAACGTTCGTTGACAATATAGTATTATATGAGTTATGTGATTTGGTGACCAAATGTTGTTTGGAGTCCCGGATGAGATGACGGACATGATGAGGAGTCTCGAAATGGCCGAGAGGTAAAGATTGGTATATAGGACGACGGTATTTCGACATCGGAAGTGTTTCGGCGCATACCGGGATGGAACCGGGTCACTGGAATGGGCCTTATGGGCCAAAGGAGGGGATAAACCAGCCCACAAGGGGGATGGTGCACCCCCTCCCTTGTTTGGCCAGCCCTAGGGAAGGAAAAGGGGGAGGGCTAGCCCCTCCCGCCTTTCCCTCTCATGGGATAAAGTAAAGGGGGCCGTCACCCTCCCCTGCCTTTCCCCCCACTCCAAATAAGGAAAGGGGGCACGGTTTGGGAGGGACCCCAAGTAGGATTCCTCCTACTTGGGCGCCTCCTTTGGCTGCTCCTCCCTCCCTCCCACCTATATATATGTCGGAAGGGGGCGCCTAGCACACCCAAGATCAATTGCAGCCGCATGCGGCGCCCCCTCCACGGTTTACAACCCGGTCATATTTTCGTCATGCTTAGGCAAAGCCCTGTGGAGATCACTTCACCATCACCATCACAATGCCGTTGTGCTAACGGAACTCATCTACTACCTTGACGTCTTGCTGGATCAAGAAGGCGAGGGACGTCACAACTGAACGTGTGCAGAATGCGGAGGTGTCGTGCATTCGGTACTTGACCGGTTGAAGCGCGAAGAAGTTCGACTACATCAACCGCGTTGTGAAACGGTTCTGCTTACGGTCTACGAGGGTACGTAGACACACTCTTCCCCTTGTTCCTTTGCATCTCCATGGATAGATCATTGCGTGTGCTTAGAAAAAATTTGTTTTCCATGCAACGATTCCCAACAGTGTCATCACGAGCCAGGTCTATGCGTAGATGATATGCACAAGTAGAACACAAAGAAGTTATGGGCGGTGATGTTCATACTGCTTACCACCAACGTCTTATTTTGGTTGGGCGGCATTATGGGATGAAGCATCCCGGACTAACCTTACATGTCCACGCACATGAGACCGGTTCCACCGACTGACATGCAACTAGGTTTGCATAAAGGTGGCTGGTGGGTGTCTGTTTCTCCTACTTTAGTTTAATCGAATTTCACTGCGGCCAGTCGTTGAAGAAGGTTAAAACAGCAAACTTGATAAATCACCGTTGTGGTTTTTGCCGTAGGTAAGAACGGTTCTTTCTAGAAACCCATAGCAGCCACATAAAACTTGCAACAACAAAGTAGAGGACGTCTAAATTGTTTTTGCAGGGTATGTTGTGATGTGATATGGTCAAGACATGATGTGATATACGTTATTCTATGAGATGATCATGTTTTGTAATTTTATCGGCAAATGGCAGGAGCCTTATGGTTGTTTCTTTATTGTATGAAATGTAAACGCCATGTAATTGCTTTACTTTATCGCTATGTGTTAGCAATAGTTGTAGAAGCAATAGTTGGCGAGATGACCACAACGCAGCGATGGAGATTAAGGTGTCGAGCTGGTGACAATGGAGATCATGACGATGCTTTGGAGATGGAGATCAAAAGCACGAGATGATGATGGCCATATCACATCACATATTTTGGTTGCATGTGATGGTTATCTTTTATGCATCTTATTTTGCTTAGAATGACGGTAGCATTATAAGATGATCCCTTCACTAAATTTCAAGAAATACGTGTTCTCCCCGAGTATGCACCGTTGTGAAAGTTCGTAGTTTTGAGTCACCAAGTGATGATCGTGTGTGATAGACTCTACGTTCACATACAACGGGTGTAAGGCAGTTTTGCACATGTAGAATACTTGGGTTAAGCTTGACGAGCCTAACATGTACAGACATGGCCTCAAAACACTAGAGACCGAAAGTCAAAGATGAGTCATATAGTAGATATGATCAACATAGAGATGTTCACCATTGATGACTACCCCATCTCACGTGATGATCGGACATGGGTTAGTTGATCTGGATGATGTTTCACTTAAAGAACTTGAGGGATGTTAATTTAAGTGGGAGTTCATTAGTAATTTGATTAATTGAACTTAAATTTATCATGAACTTAGTCTGAATAGTTTTTGCATATCTATGTTGTAGATCAATAGATCGCAATATAGCTCCCCTATTTTTGATATGTTCCTAGAGAAAAATAAGTTGAAAGATGATATTAGCAATGATACGGACTGGGTCCATGATCTGATGCACCGCTAGGTGACCGACCTATTGCAGGAGCAGATGCAAACGTTATGAATGTTTGGCAAGCTTGATATGATGACTACTTAATAGTTTAGTGTGCCATGCTTTACGACTTAGAACCGAGACTTCAAAAAACGTTTTGAACGCCACGGAGCATATGAGATGTTCCAAGAGCTGAAATTGGTATTTCACACTTATGTCCGTGTTGAGAGGTATGAGACCTCTGACAAGTACTTTGCCTACAAGATGGAGGAGAATAGCTTAGCCAGTGAGCATGTACTCAGAATGTTTGGGTACTACAATAACTTGAATCAAGTGGGAGTTAATCTTTTAGATAAGATAGTGATTGACATAATTCTTTAGTCACTATCACCAAACTACTAGAACTTCATGATCAACTATAATATGCAAGGGATGATGAAAACGATTCCCAAGCTCTTCGTGATGCTGAAATCGGCGAAGAGCATTAAGTGTCGATGGTTAACAATACCACTAGTTTCAAGAAAAAGGGCGATGGAAAGAAAGGGAACTTCAAAAGGAATGGCAAGGAAGTTGTCGCTCCCATGAAGAAGCCGAAAGCTGGACCCAAGCCTGAAACTGGGTGCTTCTACTGTAAAGGAAATGGTCACTGGAAGTGGAACTGCCCCAAACACTTGGCGGATAAGAAGGATGGCAAAGTGAACAAAAATATATTTTGATATACATGTTATTGATGTGTACCTTACTAGTGTTCGTAGTAACCCCTGGGTATTTGATACCGGTTCAGTTGCTAAGATTAGTAACTCGAAGCAGGAGTTGCCGAATAAACAGAGACTAGTTAAGGGCGAGGTGATGATGTGTGTTGGAAATACATACCAAGGTTGATATGATCACCATCGCACACTCCCTCTACCTTTGGGAATAGTGTTGAACCTAAAGAAATGTTATTTGGTGTTTGCATTGAGCGTGAATATGATTTGATCATTTTTATTACAACACAGTCATTCATTTAAGTCAGAGAATAATTGTTATTCTGTTTACATGAATAAAACCTTCTATGGTCATATGCCCAATGTAAATGGTTTATTGAATCTCGATCATAGTGATCTACATATTCATAATATTGATGCCAAAAGATACAAAGTTGATAATGATAGCGCAACATATTTTTGGCACTGCCGTTTAGGTCATATTAGTGTAAATCGATGAAGAAACTCCATGCAAATGGACTTTTGGAATCACTTGATTATGAATCATTTGATACTTGCGAACCATGCCTCATGGGGAAGATGACTAAAACTCCGTTCTACAGAACAATGGTGCAAGCCAATGACTTGTTGGAAATAATACATACCGATGTATGCGGTCCGATGACTGTTGAGGCAAATAGTGGGTATTGTTATTTTCTAACCTTCACAGATGATTTAAACAAATATGGGTATATCTACTTAACGGAACACAAGTATGAAACATTTGAAAATTTCAAAGAATTTCAGTGTGAAGTGGAGAATCATCGTAGCAAGAAAATAAAGTTTCTACGATCTCATCATGGAGGCGAATATTTGAGTTATGAGTTTGGCCTTCATTTAAAACAATGTGGAATAGTTTCACAACTCACACCACCTGGAACACCACAGCGTAATGGTGTGTCCGAATGTCGTAACCGTACTTTATTAGATATGTTGCATTCTGTGATGTGTCTTACCGATTTTCCACTATCATTTTTGAGTTATGCATTAGAGACAGCCGCAATCACGTTAAATAGGGCACCGTATAAATCCGTTGGGACGACATTGTATGAACTATGGTTTGTCAAGAAACCTAAGTTATTGTTTCTTAAAGTTTGGGGTTGCGATAGTTATGTCAAAAGCCATCAGCCTGATAAGCTTGAACCCAAATCAGAGAAGTGCGTCTTCATAGGAGACTTATACATCTCCAACGTGTCTATAATTTTTGATTGTTCCATCCTGTTATATTATCATTCTTGGATGTTTTACAATGATTTTACAATCATTTTACATCATCTTTTGGTACTAACCTATTGATATAGTGCCCAATGCCAGTTGTTGTTTTCTTCTTGTTTTTTACATCGTAGGAAATCAATACCAAAAGGAGTCCAAACACAGCAAAACTTTATGTGGATTTTTTCTAGACCAGAAGACACATGTTGGGCCAAAGAAGTACCAGAGGGTGCTCCGAGGGGAGCACAACCCACCAGGGCACGCCTAGGGGCCTAGGTGCGCCCAGGTGGGTTGTGCCCACCTCAGTGGCCTCCCGCACCGCCTCTTTACTCTATAAATACCCCAATATTCTAGAAACCCTAGGGGAGTCGATGAAAATCAATTCCAGCCACCGTAAGTTCCAGAAACACCAGATCAAATCTAGACACATCACGAAGGGGTTCATCATCCTCATTGGTGCCTCTCCGATGATGCGTGAGTAGTTAACTGTAGAACTACGGGTCCGTAGTTAGTAGCTAGATTGCTTTCTCTCTCTCATTTGATTCTCAATACAATGGTCTCTTGGAGATCCATATGATGTATCTCTTTTTGCGGTGTGTTTGTTGGGATCTGATGAACTTTGAGTTTATGATCAGATCTATGTTTTTATCCATGAAAGTTATTTGATTCTTCTTTGATCTCTTATATGCATGATTGCTTATAGCCTCGTATTTCTTATCCGATATTTGGGTTTTGTTTGGCCAACTTGATCTATTTATCTTGCAATGGGAAGAGGTGTGTTGTGATGGGTTCGATCTTACAGTGCTTAATCCCAGTGACAGAAGGGGAACCGACACGTATGTATCGTTGCTATTAAGAATAACAAGATGGGGTCTATTTCTACATAAATAGATCCTATCTACATCACGGCATCGTTCTTATTGCATTACTCTGTTTTCCATGAACTTAATACACTAGATGCATGTTAGATAGCGGTCGATGTGTGGAGTAATAGTAGTAGATGCAGGCAGGAGTTAGTCTACTAATCTTGCACGTGATGCCTATATAATGATCATCGTTTGGATATCATCATGAGTATTTGAAGTTATATCAATTGCCCAATAGTAATTTGTTTATCCAGCGTTTGCTATTTTTCTCAAGAGAAGCCACTAGTGAAACCTACGGCCCCCGGGTCTCTTCTTTAATATATTTGCCTTCATGGTCCATTTTCATTTGCTTTTATTTTTA
The DNA here is from genome assembly GCF_018294505.1 of Triticum aestivum. Taxonomy (NCBI): domain Eukaryota; kingdom Viridiplantae; phylum Streptophyta; class Magnoliopsida; order Poales; family Poaceae; genus Triticum; species Triticum aestivum. Next base: position 379,619,259 of record NC_057810.1, on the reverse strand, counting down.
GATCTATTAAACCAAAAATTCAAAAATACTTTGCTGCACTTTATTTTATTTGCGATCTATTTATCCAATCTACTACAACTTTCTCCCGTCCACTCGCCAATTTCCAGTGCCGTTACCTGAAAGGGATTGAAAACCCCTTTAACACGTCAGGTTGCGAGTATTTGTTATTTGTGTCGGTGTTCCGGGAATGGGGGTACCCAGACTTGCCTGCCTGCAGCCCACGGCATGGCTCCATCGACGGCCTGGTACGACCTAGCTTTGACATCGACAACTCAAGACCCTCGCGAGGGGCCAAGCCTCGCGAGGCGGACGACACCAAGACCTCCAAAGGGAGCGGCCTCCTCAGGCTGGCTCCTGAGGAGCGGAGATTTCTATGCAAGGCTCACCTCACGAGGTTCAGATGATATGAGCCGTGGCGACCAAGTCTAGGCGGGTGCAAGCAGGCGCAGTGTACCAGTTTCCTCTTTCGTGCTAAGGAGGCAAGCGCAGGCGCGGAGTCCCGAGGAATCAGTCAACGGTTTCCATTCCCATGAAACGAGCCCAAGACCGCCATGACGGCAAGATGGAGGTCATCATCGAGCCCACTACGGCGTCACGACCAGAGTGTTTTTGCAGGCTAAGACCACTTTCGCCAGGATAAGATGTACCAGTTGTCTCCCTTCAAATTTGGCAGTTGTGGGATCCCTTCCCGCCTTCATTTGGGAGGAGGACCAAGGCCAATATAAATAGGACTTAGCCACCTCCGGAGGGAGGGAGAACAAACACAAGGAGAGATAGAGGGATCAGATGGAATCCATTCCACCCTCACCAGCTCGCTCAAGCTCAAGAACACACCCCCTGAGGTTGTTCTCCACTGTACTAGTTCATCCTCAGCCCTTCGAGGCCAATCCACCGCAAAGCAGGAGTAGGGTTTTACACCGCAAGGTGGCCCGAACCTGGGAAAATTTCCGTGTCCCCTTTCCTTCGAGTTCGTCCCGCTAGGCTGTGAGATTGGCGAGTAGGCAGACTGGGAAGGTTGAGTTCTTCGCACGCACCCCCGAGTTTGAACCTCTCAAGGGTTTGCGGAACCCGAAATCCAACATTTGGGTGCCAGGTAGGGGTGCATCGAAGATCCGCCGCTCCGTCCACTGCGCTCTGCTATCGGCCCTCATGGAGGGCGCTCCTCCATCGACCGGATCGACGCGCACCTTCGGAGGAGCCATGGGCCTCCGGGCTTTCACCCCCGCCTTGCGGCAGGTGTAGTGGCCACCCAAGTTCGGACGGAGTTGCCGCCCCGCTACGACGGCGCGGTAGATCCGGCAGGCTTCCTCCAATCATACGAGGAGGCTGTTTGGGCGGCCGACAGTGATGACAAGGTCATGGCCAACTTGCTCCCCATGGCCCTCGTGGGCGCTCCGTGCGCCTGGCTGCTCAACTTGCCAGGGTCTGCAGTGACCTCCTAGGGGAGATGTGCAGCCTCTTCATCGCGCGCTTCATGATGTCGGTGCCCCACGTCTTCCTGTCCCTCCTTGGTGGCTCGCAGAAGCCGCCCTCGGACCGCCACATCAAGCAGTTCTTCCGCCAAGTGGGCGCTGCCTGCGTGCAGCAGGGGGCTCCCCCGGGCTGGCCGGCACCCAAGGCGAACCTCACCTTCGACTCAAGGGATCACCCCGCTACCACTACAGGCACTGGCGCGCTGCTGATACTCTGCACCCCCACCATCTACAACATGGCGGTCACCAAGACCCTCATCAGCAGTGGAGCCGGCCTCAATGTGCTCTCTGTGGAGGCATTTGTCCTGCTTCATGTGCCCCATGCCCGGCTCCATCCCACCAATCCCTTCTCTGGAGTCACTGATGGCTCGACCTGCCCCTTAGGGCAGATCTGCCTTCCCATCACCTTTGGCACCAGCGGCAATTACCGCACCAAGCTCACGGACTTCGACATCGCCTGAATCGGCCTCCCGTACAATGCCATCTTCGGGTACCCAGCCCTGGCCAAGTTCATGGCAGCAACTCATCAAGTCTACAACCTCATGAAGATGCTGGGAAGCAGTGGCGTCCTCACAGTGGCAGGGGACACTAAGGACGCGCTGTTGGCCCTCAAGATCGCCTCCACGTCCATGGCGGCCGCACAGTCAAGTGAGAAAGGAGCCCCAGAGGCTCCAGGGGCTGCACCAACAAAGAAGAAACAATTTTCTCCCAAGATCGCGCCGACACGAAACAAGTACTATCTTATGAAGATGGAGCATCAGGCGCCACCTTCACCATAGGTGTTGGCCTCCCTCCAGACCAAGAAAAGGCGTTGGTCAGCTTCTTGCGCGCCAACAAGGAAGTGTTCCCGTGGGAGCCCAAGGACTTGGTTGGAATCCCGAGGGGAATAATCGAGCATCACCTGAGGGTGTGCCCTAACATGCGCCCAGTGAAGCAGAAGGCACGGCAGCAGTCCACGGAGAAGCAGGCGTTCATCGTCCAAGAGACCCGCAAGCTGCAGGATGTTGGTGCCATTCGGGAGGTGCGATACACGGAGTGGCTCGCGAACCCAGTTATTGTCCCCAAGAAGGGTGGGAAGGAGCACATGTGCATCGATTTCACCAACCTCAACAAGGCTTGCCCTCAAGACCCCTTCCTGCTCCCGTGCATTGATCATATCGTTGACTCCACCACCAAATGTGATCTACTGTGCCTTCTCGGGCTATCACCAAATCAAGATGGTTGTGGAGGATGTGGAGAAGACGGCTTTCCTGGCCCCATGCAGGGTGTATTGCTACACCTACATGCCATTCGGGCTGCCTAATGCTGGAGCAACCTTTCAACGGCTCATGCACATCCTCTGTGCCAACAGCTCGGGAGGAACGCTGAGGCTTATGTCGACGACATAGTGGTGAAGTCTCGGGAGGCAAGGACCCTCACTAGGGACCTGGAAGAAACATTTGCGCAGAGAAGTGTGTGTTTGGAGTCCCCTCCGGCAAGCTGCTGGCTATACTAGTGTCGCACAGGGGGATCGAAGCCAACCCGGAGAAAGTCAAGGCCATAGGAAATATGATCCCACCACAAACCCTCAAGTAGATGCAGAAGCTGGCAGGTTGTGTGACCTTGCTAGGGCGTTTCATTTCCATGTTGGGGGAGCGCACTCTCCCGTTCTTCAAGCTGATGAAAAGGATAAGGTCGTTTAAGTGGTCTCCTGAAGCGGACACAGCTTTCCAAGACCTCAAGAGATACTTCACCAGCCCACCGGTGATGGTGGCTGAGGGAGTCCCGGACTAGGGGGTGTCCGGATAGCCGAACTATCATCATCGGCCGGACTCCAAGACTATGAAGATACAAGATTGAAGACTTCGTCCCGTGTCCGGATGGGACTTTCCTTGGCGTGGAAGGCAAGCTTGGCGATACGGATATGTAGATCTCCTACCATTATAACTGACTTTGTGTAACCCTAGCCCTCTCCGGTGTCTATATAAACCGGATGGCTTTAGTCCATAGGACGAACAACAATCATACCATAGGCTAGCTTCTAGGGTTTAGCCTCCTTGGTCTCGTGGTAGATCCACTCTTGTAACACACATCATCAATATTAATCAAGCAGGACGTAGGGTTTTACCTCCATCAAGAGGGCCCGAACCTGGGTAAAACATCGTGTCCCTTGTCTCCTGTTACCATCCTCCTAGACGCACAGTTCGGGACCCCCTACCCGAGATCCGCCGGTTTTGACACCGACATTGGTGCTTTCATTGAGAGTTCCTCTGTGTCGTCACCATCAGGAAGGATGCCTTTTCCCGTCTTTCAAGACAGCACCATCGTCAAGGGAGCTTTGGCCGCCGGCCAGACTATCCGGCTAGGCGGTTTTCTTATGACCGCCTGTTCGGCCACTGCTCCGACAATGACCTCTCAGGTCATTAAAAGGGATCATCACGTCAGCTCGGAATTCGCCGAGCAGCTAGATCCGATTGAGCTCTCCTCCGTAAACGAGCTCTTGGATCGCATCGCCGCCCTGGGAGTCACTACCGACTACGATCAGATTGGTCTTAAAACCGATCTGAGAGAAACTAACTCTCCCCAGGTTACCCACCACGTTGTTGTTGTAGAGGAACAATGCGGCGACTCTTCTTCTATGTTAAAAACCAACTATGTCCGGATTCCCGATCCCTCCATGCCGGATTCCCGCGGAGGGACGGATGCTAATCAAATACTAAACCTAACACATCGGACCAGATTTGTTGGAAAGCGTCCAGCAAACCAAGCTTCCGAATCCGGAAGCTTCTTGGCCTTTGAGCCTCAGATCGGGCGGGGTTCCGAACTTGATTCCACCCCACTACAAGAAATATGTCAACTTATGACCTTCTGTTAGTGACCCTGGAAGAATTGGTCATAGCTTTATGACCATTTGAGACCAATTGGTCAAAAGCTGTTCGAGGGGCTCCAAACCCTAAACCATTGCGACCATTTTGGTCAGAAAGGTCATAATTTCCTTACATGAAATGGTCATAAAGCTAACAGCGCTAGTCCGCTGCCTTATTTCTAGTTGTTAACGACCAATATAGATGGTCATAGCCTTGTAAATTGTGGTGGGTTGCTATGACTAGGCGCCACCTCATCAGTTTTGCCTATGTGTCATGTCCATGTGGCAGTTTCTGCCCTAGGTTGTGAAGCAACCTATATTTCTGTCATTCCCAAAATTCCCAAAAAAATCTCATAAATTCTTTGGGTCATATCTTCGTCAAATATGTAAAAAACTTCCTTGCCTAGTTCAAAAATAATTCAAAAATATTCATTTTCCTATTCTGTTTAGAGTAACAGTTTGTGAAGGAAGTACCACTTTGGCATGTCCAAATAGTATCCATTTTCTACAGTACTTTCCTATGCCAAAATAACCATCCTCCACCAAATGCCAGCTCAATCCATTCATTATTTTGAGCCGAGCTTCAACATTCGTAGTTATGTCCAGTGTGGTAGTTTGCAAAGCAAGTACCACCTAGGCTCCTCCTTTTGAGCTGAAAATTTGTGAAAATGGTCTTCTTAGTAACTGATCATCCTCAGCCAAAACTCACGCCCATTAGCCATGTACATTTCCCGTACCGCTAATCAAACACTTGGCTGCTAATTCATGTTTGAGCATCGATTGGTCTCCTCGTGAGAATCTTATGTTGTAATTTTCTTCCTAGCACCAACCTGGGGAGTGCCCAACCCACTAGACATGCCTAGGCCGCCCAGAACACATGGCAACGCCACGGTCACGCGGTGACCACGCAGCGGGCATGCGAGTTTACGCGCTCTAGAGTTGGGGCCCTCGGCCACCGCCCAAACATCGACGTATCGCCACCAAACCATGTATTTATGATTAAATAAGTCCTTATGTAACTAGAATTGATTTTTGGAAAAAATAAATATCAAACTATGAGGCAGCTGCAGTTCAAATTTGACCCGCTTCCACCTGAATCGGCGGAAATTTGTCTTTTTCACGAGAGGTGGATAAAAACTTTTTACACCCAACCATTTTGTCAATTGTGCATTAAATATGGCCTAGTATTTTATAAAAATGATTTGGTCCAATTTTGCAACAACTATTTGGTAGTTCCTTCACAAAAAAACCTCCTTTCGGGCACTCGAAAAATGGAAAATGGTTTTTTGTCCAACGAAAATGAAAACTTCCTTAGGCAACATTGTTTGCCATTCCAATATGCACCCTTGTGCACAATATGAGATCATTTGAACAAACTATGCCATGAATGTGGCCATAAGATTGATCATTTTGCGTGTAAGCCATGAATCTTCAGAGATGATAGCTCATTTCTGAGAACACTTTTTTAAAATAATTGTCGTATTACAAGTTTGTTATTTTTCCTGGGAACTTGGCCACATATAATGACACAATGCGAAGGTTTCCCAATTTTTTGATTTTTTTTGAATTTTTTATGCCCGTTTCAAAATGCGGTGAAAACGGCGGGAATGACCGTTCCTAGCTAGTGGTTGAATTTTGGAATTTTTTTGGTGTTTCTCTGATTAAATAGGTCCTTATGTAACTAGAAATGATTTTTGGAAAAAATAAATAGCAAACTATGAGGCAGCTGCAGTTCAAATTTGACCCGCTTCCACCTGAATCGGCGGAAATTTGTCTTTTTCACAAGAGGTGGATCAAAACTTTTTACACCCAACCATTTTGTCAATTGTGCATTAAATATGGCCTAGTATTTTATAAAAATGATTTCGTCCAATTTTGCAACAATGATTTGGTAGTTCCTTCACAAAAAAACCTCCTTTCGGGCACTCGAAAAATGGAAAATGGTTTTTTCGTCCAACGAAAATGAAAACTTCCTTAGGCAACATTGTTTGCCATTCCAATATGCACCCTTGTGCACAATATGAGATCATTTGAACAAACTATGCCATGAATGTGGCCATAAGATTGATCATTTGGCTTTGGAAGCCATTGATCTCCACACGTGATAGCTCGTTTCTGAGAACATTTTTTTAAAATAATTGCCGTATTACAAGTTTGTTATTTTTCCTGGGAACTTGGCCACATATAATGACACAATGCGGAGGTTTCCCAATTTTTTGATTTTTTTTGAATTTTTTTTTGCCCGTTTCAAAATGCGGTCAAAACGGCGGGAATGACCGTTCCTAGCTAGTGGTTGAATTTTGGAATTTTTTTGGTGTTTCTCTGATTAAATAGATACTTTTGTACCTAGAAATGATTATTGGAAAAAATAAATAGCAAACTACAAGGCAGCTATAGTTCAAATTTGACCCGCTTCCAACTGAATTGGCGGAAATTAGTCTTTTTTACGAGAGGTGGATCAAAAATTTTTACACCCAGCCATTTGGTCAATTGTGCATTAAATATGGCCTAGTATTTTATAAAAATGATTTGTTCCAATTTTGCAACAATTATTTGGTAGGTTCTTCACAAAAAAAACCATTTTTGCCACAAGAAAAATGATTAAAAATATATAGAAAGATAAAAAATGCATGGAAATCGGCGATCATCCATAAAATGGGGTCTAACTTGAGTGAAAATTTTGGTTGTGGCATTTTGCAAATATTTTGATAGTTGCTTCACAAAATTCCCCTAGTTTTAGTACTAACAAACTATTTTAAATCACAAAATTTCTGAACCAATCAGGGCTCTTCTCACGGATCACCCCACTATAGTCGATCTGAACCGTCCGCATCCGAAGGATCCAACGTCTATCATTCACCTCTCAAGTCATAGCGACCCAACCCAAACCCTAGCAGCAACCCAATCCCCCTCTCCCCCTCTCCCGCCGCCGCCTGTCTCTCCCCCTCTCCCCGATCCAGATCTCTCCGTCGCCGCCCAAACCAAATCCCCAACCCAATCTCCTGAGTGCGGTGCCGCGCCCCTGCTTTGTCCCTCTGCATCGCCCACATCACCCGCCACCATGGCCTCCTGCGTCGCCGAATCAGGGTTCCACCACCGTGCGGGCCCCGACCCCGCACCCCACGGCGGCCGGAGACGATGGCGGGGAAGGGATCGGTCCCCTGACGAATCCTCCTCCCTCCATGCCCGTACGTCTCGACCCCATCGACCCAACGCCCTGGCCCAGCACGCGCTGTTGCCATGGACTCCACCGCGGGGACAGATCTGGGGAAGATCGTGAGCGTGTTCTACCAGGCCGAGGACGGGGAGCACAGCCGCCGCCTCCTCGCGCTACTTGCCACCTCCCTCATCGTGCTCGACACCATGCAAGGTCCGCCTCTCTCTCCTCCTCCTAGTCTCTCTCTGTTGCTTGGTTTGATTTTGCTGATGCGGTTTCCTTCCTCCCCTCCCTAATGCATGCGCGCAGGTGCACATCCAAGTAGGTGCACAGCCAAGTAGGAGGGGTCCAGATCCTGGCCTCACCAAGATCAATCGTCGCTAGAACTCGGGGGGACAAGATGGACGTGCCTCTGCTAGTCCCCGAGCTCCCTCCTCTCGATTCTTCCTTGTGCTACTCAGGGCTGCTCAGTCCGACTCTGCGGACGTAGGTGAGCCACTACCTTCCCCTCCTTTGTTTTCTCCAGTGCTCTTTCTGTCCATGTCCGGCCATCGAGCCCTGTTCTATGTGTTATGTCAAGCTTCTGTTCGACAGAATGCCTGCAAGCTGCTGCTAATCACTTGCACTTGCTAGCTGCTGCTAGTGGTCTCATGTTCCTGAAAACTAACAAGAGTGGTCTTACTGAAAACTGACAATCTCAAGTCCAAATTTGATTGGGTGCTCTACCAGCCATTGTTCCTCTTTCTGGTCTAGTACAGACACTACAAAACTGCTATTTCTTCAGTACTACTGACGTAATAGCAGCTCTCCCTTGAAAAAATGTTCAGAGCAGAAGCATTCCTGGAGCGAAAACTTGAATAGCTTTTCGTGTCTGGATCAGTAAGCATAATCATGGGCTTATATTCGTGTGTAGCTTGATCAGTTATCAAATTGTGTACATTCTCACATGTGAAGCATGTACCATTTGCTAGTACTACGTAGTTGCTAGCAATGGCTAGCCTGTGTCTGGTCTTTTTGACTGGATCACATCAATATGCTCCGGTCCAATGCGCCCAGCTATAGCCTCATTTTTAAATACGTTATTTTTATTTTCCAGCATTTGTTTTTAGCTACTGCGGCATTTCTTGAAATGATTTTTATTCTAAGCATTTTTGTCATACTCAATAAGCTAGTTCCTGAATGAAATTTGTTAATGAAATGTTTTTGTAGCATGCTATAGTTAATTAGTTGGCAAGTCTGATGTCCATTCGCCTGATTCCGTCGCCTGATTCCAGACGCCTCCTCTGTTTTTTGCAGGTCTGGCAGCACCGCCGCGTCGACGAAGAAGGTGGTGACCGCGGCGGCGAGCAGCGCGAGATGGTGGCTGCGGGACTCAACGGCACGGCTCATATATGTGCTTTCGACTAATCCAGCTTTTGGTCTAGCTGGGCATTACTTTCGGTTAATTAGCTTTCGGCTCATATATGTGCTCTCTATGATACTGATGGTTCCCTAGCTAATAATATGATGATTTAATCCCCTAAGTATTGATGCATCCCATATCACCATGGCTGTTGTTTGCTGTCAAGATTTGCTTAGCCTGAATACATGGTTATGTTTTTGTGTACTGCTATCCTGTTGTCTCTGTTGGATGGAAAGCATCCCAGTACAAGTACTTGCTAGGTTTTACCTGTTCATGCAAATCTTGTTGTGTGTTGCAAGTCGTTTTAGTACTACCTAATTAAGTCATTTACTGTCATGTGCCTACGCAATGTTTCCTCCTTATATCACCTTTAATCCAAGGCAAAATCTGGACCAACGAGTACCTATTGCACTAATGGGTGATTAGTACGCTGACAGAGATATTTGGAAATAGGAATTCTAAAGCGCATACTATTCAGAGCAGAATGGTAATTTCCTTAATGAAGTAGGTGACTGTAATTTGTATAATAACCACACAGGCTACTTTAATTAATGTTTCCACTTTTCTTTGATGAAATGGTTTAGTTTTGATTAATAACTCATTGGATTTTAAATATGGTAGTAAGAAGTTGCAACAGCGCTATGTGTCGTTTGCACAAATTCCTTGATTTTCTAGCATAGCAGGTGCTGGGACTTGTCAAACAAGAGCTTAGTTTCCATAGAAGTATACTCAGTTATATGAGATACTTGGTTGGCATAGTAAACCAAACCATGTTACTGATAATTTTTTTGTTCTTTCTCAAGACTGCTCCCGTGTGGTGGCCTCCTTGAGACTTGGCACTTAGCAGCATAATCTAATTAATTATACTGATTTTTTTGTTCTTCCAGAATCTTGGCACTTTGCTTGTCTATGGATCATCTTCCACTTGAGAGCTGGCAGGAGGTCATTATTCCGTTGCTGCCTCATCACTTACCTCCAGTTCTGAATTTGTGTGATAAATGCTTTTGAATTCCAATGACAAGTGCTACTGAAAATTTTCTGTTCTTGTTCCTTTAATACGCATGTTCATGAATAATCGCTTCAGTTATTTGTTCTTTTCAGTATGCAAGTACCTATTCCTGGTACAGCAAGTATCAGTTCTTGAGCATTTGCACAGTTTTCATTATTTGTTCTTCTGAAAATTTGCTCGTGTGAATCATAGTAGTATGCACTAGCAGCAATCTGTCAATGTTTGATTCAAGCTTACTCTCGTTATAATGTATTGTGTAGTTGTTGTTTCAAACTGTTTTGCTACAAGTACCATAATTTGCATTGAAAATATTGTATTCTATTGCTGTATCATTGTTTAATAAAACCATAGCATGATGCTCATATGAGATATCCACATGTTTCTGTGTTGTTTCTTTCCAGCATGATGCTCTCGTTATAATGTATCATGTTGTTGTTTTGCTACAAGCTGTGTGTTGATTTGATAACAGGAGTTTCCTTGTCCTGGTCCTATACTGCATTTTGACTCCTATGTTTCTGTGCGCGTGTGTTTAATTGATGTTGTTTCAACTTTGAACTGCTTCTGCATATGGCCTATACTGCAATTGAGATTTAAATTTGTGGTTGTTCCTCTTTTACAGATGCTCAAGTGTGAAGTGTGAAGCAAGTGTGAAGCCGTGAAGTGTGAAGCCGTCAAGTTCTACTTAGTAAAGAGTAGCATATTGTAGCATATATGTGTTGTAAAGATTGTAATAGATTTATTTAGTGGTATATTTGATGAAATTTATGTGTTCTTTTTGATTATGTATGTGATCTGAAAACTCGTGAAATGGAAACTTGACCAATGGGTCCACTTATGAAAATAATCTGTCAAATTTGTACATTTCTGACATGTGGGACCAATTTGAGAGATGATCATGACAAGTGGGACCCATTTGACTAGTGGGACCAGCTTGACTATATAATGGCTGAAAATAGAAATGCAATAAATAATAAAAGGCCATGGGCCAACAATAAAAAAGGCTACAACGTTGGGCTAGGCCCATGAAATCGACCAAAAATTGACACGAAAAAATATAGGAAGGCTGAATTAATGGGCTCGACCCATGTAGAAAACAGAATTGGGCCAGGCTGAATCTTGTGCCACATCAGCTTGCCATGCTGGATGCCTACGTGGCTTGGGGAGGTTGCTAGTGACCAAAACGCCACAGTAGGAATATTTTGGTCATAAACGTCTTTGACCATTCCAGAAGAAAGGTCGCTATAGTCAGTTTACGACGGCCAGCTTTTGACCTTCTGTTTTTGGTCACAAAAAGGTCGTAAATGGAAATTTGTGACCTTTCAGTGACCAATAGTGGTGGTCACAAGTTGACATATTTCTTGTAGTGCCCGCCCACCCAAACATAAGCGATCTATCTCAAATACGGCAAGAGCCCAATGAAACAGTACATCATTACTGGGCCAGATTCCTCCTGGTTATGAACAAGATAATGGACTGCCGTGAAGAAAGCGCGATTTCAATCTTCTGCAACAATTGCACGGACAAGGGAATCATAAACGCCATCAGTCGTCGCGAAGTTACACGCTTCGTCGACCTAGCGACCAATGTACAAAAATACTGCGCGATGGAGAGTGCCTAGAAAACCGAAACTAGGTTTTGGGATAATCCGGCCCTGAATACAACCCCAGTCCAAAATAAAAGGGTGCGTCATACTCAAGCACCTAGGTTAAAAACCAAAAAGCAAAAAACCCCTAAAGGGTATGGAACCATACTGGAGGGATGGCTCAACGGACCCTGCAAAATCCACAGTACGGAGGGCGCCACTCCAACACATAGCCTTCGAGCATGTTGGATATTACGGCAGGTAGCCAAAAGTGGCGAAGGCTTTTTAGCCCCAGGCAACCAGCCCAGCAGCACCAGTACGGTATTAACAGTCTTCGAGACTTTCGCATCAAATAACATGCGAAAACGAACAATCCGCAGCCTCGCCGAAGTCTACCAAGTAGCAACAACAAATCCATGGAGTGACACGGCTATCACCTTCAATGCCAGCGACGAACCTAAATTCCGAACAGCTAGAGCACCAGCCGCATTGGTCCTTAGTCCGATAGTGGACAACCTCGTCTTACCAAGGTACTCATGGATGGCAGCAGCGGATTAAACCTCATTTACGAAGAAACTCTTAAAAAATGGAAATTGACTGGAGCCGCATCGAGCGGAGCAGCACAACCTTCAGGGGAATAATCCCTAGTCGAGAAGTACGCTGCACAGGAAAAATAACACTAGATGTAGTGTTCGGCTCGCCGGACAATTACAGGTCCGAAGAGGTCACGTTCCAAGTGGCCCCATTCGGCAGCGGATATCATGCCTTGTTAGGGCGAGAGGCATTCACAATCTTCCAAGATATACCCCATTACGGGTACATGAAGCTCAAAATGCTCGGACCCAATGGAATAATCACTCTCGCCAGTGATCCAGATATAGCACTCCGCGCTGAAAATAAGACAGCTGCACTGGCCCTAGAGGCATTATCCGAAGCCCTAGTGGCAGAGGAACTAACTGTGCTGCGCTCCACGGTGGATAGGGACAATGTGATACTCGACAAGAGGTCCAAGTCCACCTCTTTCAAACCAGCAGACGAAATAGTCAAATTTCAGGTCCATCCAACGGACCCCACAAAGACGACATCCCTTGGGGCACAATTAAATCCTGATGTAGAAGCTGCACTACGAGAATTCCTCCGGGAAAATTGGGACATTTTTGCCTGGCACCATTCAGACATGCCAGGAATCCCATGCAGGCTGGCAGAGCACAGCCTAAATATCCTAAAAGGATTCAAGCCAGTCAAACAAGCTCTTAGAAGCCGGATTCATCAGAGATATCAAACATCCGGACTGGCTAGCCAACCTAGTAATGGTACCAAAAAAGGACAAATCCTGGCGCCTTTGCGTCGATTTCAAAGACCTTAACAAGGCCTGTCCAAAGGACCCTTTCCCTCTCCCTCGCATCGACCAAATAATCGATGCTACCGCAGGGCACGACTCAGTGTGCTTCCTCGATGCATACTCTAGATACCATCAAATCAAGATGGCGGAAAAAGACCAGGCCGCAACGGCATTCATTACTCCATATGGGCCATTCTGCTTCAACACAATGCCCTTTGGACTCAAAAACGCCGGCGCAACATATCAACGTCAGACATGTCTGGCTACCCAGATAGGCAAAACAGTAGAGGCATACGTAGACGATGTGGTCGTCAAGACCAAACACGTTGAAACTCTAGTACACGACTTGAGGGTGACATTTGACAACCTCCGAGCATATGACATTCAGCTCAACCCGGAAAAATGTGTCTTCGGAGTACTAGCCGGAAAGCTTTTGAGCTTCATTGTATCCGGTAGAGGAATTGAAGCAAACCCAGCCAAGATCCGAGCTCTGTCACAATTGGATATCCCAAAAGACCTAAAGCAAATACAAAAACTAACTGGGTGCATAGCGGCTCTAAGCCGCTTCATCTCCCGTTTGGGAGAAAAGGCTCTGCCCCTCTATCCGGTCCTGGCCGCGCCCAACCTGGGCGAACCTATGTTACTATATATCGCAGCAACACATCAAGTTGTCAGCATGGTACTCGTCGTCGAACGAGAAACAGAAGGGCACACATTCCCTCTTCAAAAACCAGTGTGCTACGTATCCACTGTCTTAACTCCATGCAAGTCCCGGTACCCACATTATCAAAAGATAGCATATGCGGTGTTCATGGCATCCCGGAAGCTGCAACACTACTTTCAAGAGTGTTCCATAACGGTGGCCTCCGAAGTACCTCTCGATGATATTATAAACAATCGCGATGCAATGGCATCCCGTTTAGGATCGCCCGTGTCTCCAGACTTGGTGCCATGCGCCTGGAGACACAGGATGGGATCCCCATCCAGAACGCCTGGAACATCCAGCACCTCCGAAAGTTCTACCCATTAAGAAAGGCTCATGCCTGTGAAGGCCTCCGCTCCTAACACTCTCACGTAATAATGAGTGGGGCTGCGCCACGGAATCTCCTGAGTGTTGCCCGTGGGCCTCACGGGGGCTCCCTCCCATGTCCTAGTGGTAACACTTAGCTCCGCGTTGGTGAGAAGACTAGACTAGGTGCCGGACGCGGCTGTTCTTTTTATTGCTTTCTGTAGTTGGTTTGCAGTTTCTTAATGGAATTTGGAGTTTTCGCATTTTGATTCATCGAAGTTAGATTTTCTCTCCTCTTGCTTCGCTCGTTCTCAGCCTTGGCTAGGGAAGAGCGGTAGTAGCCCGTCGCTCCTCCTCGCACGTCCCATGCGTGGGGGCTAGGTAGGTGTGCATGTTTGGGTTCACCCGCATGCAAGCACACCTCGCCGAAACCCCATTGTCCTAGTGCTACGGCCTTCTTAATTCTCGCGAGACGTCCTCGATTGAGCTCATGGGCATGTGCGCCCTCTAATGTCCGCCCCCCGGGCAGCACGACGTGGTGCACTGAGCCACAGCTAACCCACGACAGGGGGCTCGTGCAAGGAGGAATGAAATGCCCCGTTGAGATTTTTAACAACTCTACAGCGTCACCTGAGGCCGGCGTCTCCCGAGTCATCAGGAAAAGGGGCTCCGCCAGATACCAAGGACGCGCCTTCGCGAGGTGGGAAGCTGTTGCAAGCGTATCAAGCTAAGTCACCCAAGCCGCACGTACCTGGAATACAGATATCACGACATAACATCAAGATAATAAGCATAGCATAGTGGCATAACTGCCACACTTGATTACACACCCCAGCGGGGCACTCTACTTTTTTCAAATGCAGGAGAAAGGAAAGGTTAAATAGAAGCGGCCCGCACGACCGCAGTAGCTCCTGAAGCTACACTCCGACAGCCCCGGGCTCAGTCTGGGCCCTCCTCCTACTTCACTGGAGCATGGTGACAAGACGACTCGTTGTCTTCCTTGATGCAAGCTTGGCGGCGCGGTGGTTGGTCATAGCCGCCGCTGGTGGTGCTCTCGCCTAAAGAGGAGCCGCCGCTGCTAGAGGAAGCACGGCCGTCGTCAAGGGCAAGCTAACCCTCGTTGCTACTGCGGTGGTCGTAAAGACCAAGATCATCATCGCCACTGCCGTCTTCTGGGCAGGCACTCCGTGCAGCGGCCGTCCTCCCTCAACACCCTCACGTAGAGGGTCGCGAGGCTGTCGTACTTGAAGTGGAGGGTGCACCTCCCACTTAGGCATCATGTGCGGGCAAATGCCTGCCAACCGCGGGTCAAGGCCACGTTGCCAGCTGAAGTGACCTCGACCCCGGCCCACGAGGCCTGGCTGTAGCAACCTTCACCTTGCATCCAGAGGACGTCGAGCCCCGTGGCCGCCAACTCGCTGGCGAAGAAGTGCGGAAGCTGGAACCAGGTGCAAGCGGGCTTCTCCGACAACACAACAAACTCCGGGAGCACATCCGCTGAGGCGAAGTGCGGTCGAGGAGGCCGGACGGCCATGGTGCTCCTCCCCTTGTCTTGGGGGCTGGCCTGTTCTAGGTGGCCCCCACCATGAGAAGAAGCGCCGCCACGACTGCCAAAAGAGACGCCAGCCCCTGGAGAAGTGCGCCTGTGCCCCCTGGGACCTGCTACCTCTTGAGCACTGCGTTGGTTTTCCCTTGAAGAGGAAAGGGTAATGCAGCAAAGTAGTGTAAGTATTTCCCTCGGTTTTGAGAACAAAGGTATCAATCCAGTAGGAGGCTCCACACGAGTCCCTCGTACCTACACAAACAAACAAGAACCTCGCAACCAACGCGATCAAGGGGTTGTCAATCCCTTCACGACAACTTGCGAAACTGAGATCTGATAAAGATAATAAGATAAGATAAATATTTTTGGTATTTCTATGATATAGATTGAAAGTAAAGATTGCAAAATAAAGTAGATCAGAAACTTATATGATGGAAAACAGACCCGGGGGCCATAGGTTTCACTAGTGGCTTCTCGCAAGATAGCATAAGTATTACGGTGGGTGAACAAATTACTGTCGAGCAACTGATAGAAAAGTGCATAGTTATGAGATTATCTAGGCATGATTATGTATATAGGCATCACGTCTGCCACAAGTAGACCAAAACGATTATGGATCTACTACTATTACTCCACACATCGACCGCTATCCAGCATGCATCTAGAGAATTAAGTTAGTAAGAATAGAGTAACGCATTAGGAAAGATGACATGATGTAGAGGGATAAAGTCAAGCAATATGATATAAACCCCATCTTTTTATCCTCGATGGCAACAATACAATACGTACCTTGCTACCCTGCTGTCACTGGGAAAGGACACCGCAAGATTTAACCCAAAGCTAAGCACTTCTCCCATTGCAAGAAAGATCAATCTAGTAGGCCAAACCAAACTGATAATTCGAAGAGACTTGCAAAGATAGCTAATCACACATAAAAGAATTCAGAGGAGATTCAAATATTTATCATAGATAAACTTGCCCACAATTCATCGGATGTCCACAAACACACTGCAAAAAGAGTTACATCGAATAGATCTCCAAGAAGATCGAGGAGAACTTTGTATTGAGATTCAAAGAGAGGGAAGAAGCCATCTAGCTAATAACTATGGACCCGAAGGTCTATGGTAAACTACTCACAACTCATCGGAGAGGCCTTGGCGATGATGTAGAAGCCCTCAATGATCGATTCCCCCTCCGACGGAGCGCCGGAAAAGGCCCCAAGATGGGATCTCACTGGTACAGAAGGTTGCGGCGGTGGAAATAGGGTTTCGTGGTGCTCCTAGATGTTTTTAGGGTATGGAGGTATATATAGGCGAAGGAGGTCGGTCAGGGGAGCCACGAGCGGCCCACGAGGGTGGGGGGCGCGCCCTCTTGCCTCGTGGCCGCATCGGCTGCTTATTGGCGTCCACTCCAAGTCTCCTGGATTGCGTTTGTTCCGAAAAGATCGCTCCCGAAGGTTTCATTCCATTTGGACTACGTTTGATATTCCTTTTCTTCGAAACACTAAAATGGGCAAAAAAAACAACAATTTGGGCTGGGCCTCCGGTTAGTAGGTTAGTCCCAAAAAATGATACAAAGGTGTAGATTTAAGCCCATAAACTTCCAAAACGGGTAATATAATAGCATGGAACAATCAAAAATTATAGATACGTTGGAGACGTATCAGGACCTGCCACTGGGGTCGCAGCGTGCTTGCGGGGGCGGCCGTGGCCCCTCTTGGGTGGCGGTGAAGCCGACCCTTCCTTGGGGGCCCTCCCCTTCTCGGCAGCAGTGAACCTCCTCGCCGGTGCCATGGGCTCTGCAACTGCGGCAAGATGGAGGGGAAGCGCGAGCGGGCAACAAGAAGATGAAGAGAGAGATCAGCGAGGGGGGCTCCGCCCCTCCCACCTCATTTATAGCCGGCGGAAGGCCAACCGCCGGCCTCCATGATCCCACGCAATGATGGTTTTTCCTGCATGCAGCAGCGACTTGTCAAGTGAGCAGTTGCCGAGGCAGCATGGGGAAGCGGAGATGCCCACGTCCCATCAATCGCCACACGTCACCCAAGGCCGCACGCGGTAAGGGCCCGCGACACTCCGCACTTGCCTTTAGCTTCGCCTCGAAGCCAAGTCCGAGCGTGCCTTGGGCCCTGGAGCTACTGTCGGTGTTCTGGGAATGGGTACCCAGACTTGCCTGCCTGCGACCCAATGCATGGCTCCATCGACGGCCCGATATGGCCCAGCTTTGACATCGACAACTCTAGATCCTCGCGAGGGGCCAAGCCTCATGAGGCGGGCGACACCAAGACCTCCAAAGGGAGCGGCCTCCTCAGGCTGGATCCCGAGGAGCAAAGATTTCTATGCAAGGCTCACCTCACGAGGTTCGGATGATGTGAGCCGTGGCGACCAAGTTTAGGAGGGCGCCAGCGGGTGCAGTGTAGCAGTTTCCTCTTTGGTTCTAAGGAGGCAAGCACAGGTGCGGAGTCCCGAGGAATGAGCCAAAGGTTTTCATTCCCATGCAATGAGACAAAGACCGCTAGGAAGGCAGGACGGAGGTCATCACCGAGCCCACCAAAGTGTCACAAGCAGAGGCTTTTTGAAGGCGAAGACCACTTTCGTCAGAATAAGATGTACCAGTTGTCTCCCTTCAAATTTGGCCGTTGTGGGATCCCTTCCTGCCTTCAATTGGGAGGAGGACCAGGGCCACTATAAATAGGACTTAGCCACCACCGGAGGTGGGAGAACAAAGACAAGGAGAGACAGAGGGATCAGATCGAATCCATTCCACCCTCACCCGCTCGCTCGAGCTCAAGAACACACCTCCTGAGGTTGTTCTCCACTGTACTAGTTCATCCTTAGCCCTTCTAGGCCAATCCACCATAAAGCAGGAGTAGGGTTTTACACCTCAAGGTGGCCCGAACCTGGGTAAATTGCTGTGCCCCCTTTCCTTTGAGTTCTTCATGCTAGGCTGTGAGATTGGCGAGTAGGCAGACTAGAGAGGTTGAGTTCTTCGCACACACCCCAGAGTTCGAACCTCTCAAGGGTTTGCGGAACCCGAAATCCGACAATTTGTGTGCAGGAGCTATTTATGTTGTGTTGAGTGGTTCTCCTACTGGTTCGATAACCTTGGTCTCATCACTAAGGGAAATACCTACCGTTGCTGTCTTGCATCATCGCTTCCTTTTTGGGGAAATACGGACATAGTTCTAGTAGACATCAAAAGGAATTTCTGGCGCCGTTGCCGGGGAGACATCATCAACATCAACCAGGTTCCAAATCACAAATCTCATCTCCTTGCAATTTACATTATTTGCCATTTGCCTTTCGTTTCCTCTCCCCCACTTCACAGAAATTTGTCGTTTTATTCGCTCTCTTTTTTGTTCATCATTTTCTTGTCAGATCTATTCGCGTTCTGGCTTTCTAGTCACAATGACAAGTTTTACCACTCCTCCTTTGTTACTAGATTTTGTAAGTTTTATACTTCGAACAAAGACAAGGAGAAAATTTAAAGATGCTTGGTATAGGCTAATGGAATTCTATTATGTTTGCAACTTAAAGGGAGACACACAAAAATTTCTTCGAAATTTTTACATAGTATTGGCTTTGCATCATAGACAACTTTTAGATTTTGCCGCAAAAGGGAATTTTATTGAGCTTGATGTCAATGCTGCCTATGAAATCTTAGAAGGAATTTTGGGGGTTCCACCACAAAAGAAAGGGTTTTCTTTCACCCCAGATGGAGTTCAAATTTTGGACAAACTTGGTGATTTGCATAAGCATATGGTTGAATTGTAAAAATATAATGAACCTCTCAAACATCTCAATGGTAGTGTCAATCGTTTGAACACTTTGATTACCATTTCCAATAAACGGTTGGATATTTTAGATCTCAAGATGGTTTACTTCCCAAAAAATTTAGGGAAGCGCAAAGAGCCTCCCGGATTTGAAAAGACCCTTACTAAAGTGGCAAAGACTACATATGACAACACTTAGATCCTTTGCATTATGCCTAGCTTGGGCGTAAAACGATATCGCTCATTGGGAGGCAACCAAACTTGTATCTTTTTTCTTTTTGTTTTCTTCTTGTTTTCAATAAAATACCCAATTATGCCTCGGATTAGATGTGTTTTTGATGTTTAAATTAGTGTTGGTGCCAAGAAAAGCCTTTGGGATGATTTGGGTGAGAGTTGATTTGATCTTGCTAAAAAACAAAAAAATTTGCACTCACGAAAATAATTCCAATTTTTAACAGAAGAGTGCTTTTGAGTTAGTTCTTTTTGCAGAAGACAAATATACAAATTGATCCATGTTCCAAATTTTTCAGAATTTTTGGAGTTAGAGAAGTATTCGAAATATCCAGATTTCTACAAACTGTTCTGTTTTTGACAGATTTAGTTTTCTTTGCGTTGTGTGCTTTTTTTGTTGATTCTATGGTTTTGTTTCAAGAGTTTTTGCCATAGAAAAGTTGGAATAAAGTAGATATAATGCAAAAATAAAATATGAATGGGTTTGCAACAGTACTTATAGTAGTGGTGTGCTTTCTTACTGTCACATCCCTAGCTCTGGCCTGTTCTGTGCTTGCTTCCATGTGTGCATCATGTCTATATTTCTGAAATTTGAATTGAGGATTTTTCAAAGCCTCAGAAACCTCTAAAAATAACCAACAATTAAATCTTCTCAAATGTGTCCAAAAAAATGTTCCTGTTATTCCATGGAAATATTGGTGAGAGGTAAAATTTAAACCAATATTTTTGGAGTCACAGAGATAATTATTTTGGTCATTTGATTTAATCCAATAACTATTTGCTTTGGATTTATATTTAATATATATTAAATATGACTCCAATAATTCTGGAAGTTTGTGAGTGGCTTTGTAAATATTTTAGCAAGCCCCATAAAAATCTACAGAATTTATTTAAATGATTTAGTTGCTAAACTAAATCAAAACAAACTACAGAAAATAGAAAAAACAGGAGAAAAAAAATAAAAAGAACAGAGCTTACCTGGCCTTACCCGCGCAGCCACCAGAGCCGGCCCAGTTCCCCCCCAGCCGGCCCAGCCCACCTCCCCCCTTGTCCTCTTCTTCCTCTGCCAGTAGGCAGAGGCGAGGCGTGGCGCGCGCCCGAAGAGCGCCGGCCACCTCCTGCTTCGCCGTGGCAGCCTCCCCGACTCCCTCGCGACGCCACGGAGCCGCCCTCACCCCCTCCCCTCTCCGACGTGCTCCCGAGCTCCTGCACCTCGCCGCCAACCCCCTCACCGAGCCACGTGACCGGAAGGGCCCCGAGCAGCCGCCATCGTCATCATCTCCGAGCTTCGGCCCCGGTGCCGTCTCCGTCGAATTCGGCCACTCCGGCGCGCCCCCGAGCCCACTAACCCTCCCTACAGCTCCGCGGTGAGCCTCCGTGCAGAACCCCTCTCTCTCCCCTCGCGTTTGCGAGCTCTAGGCCATAGCCCATCGCGGCTGAACTCCGGCCGCCGCTGACCATGTCGCCGCCGTGGCCTGAGCTCGAACGGGTCGCGCCCGTGTATCTCACCGAGCTCGTGGTGACTCCAGGAGGCTGCGCAATGCTTTACCTCACTCGCCCGTGCTCCACAACGCCGTTTTCGCCGAGGCCCGAACTCCGGCGCCGCCTCGGGCTCCATTCCGGCGAACCCCGGCCACCCCCGCACCTTCCGTTGGCCCCCCTAGATGCGCACGGGCGCGGGCTACCTTCTGGTGCCCTTCGCGCGTCCAGCCGCCGCCCGTAGCGCAACCCCGGCGAACTTCCGCCGCGTTTCGGGTCACCGCCGGCCGAACTCCGGTGGCCAGTGACGTGGCGCAGTCATTAGCACTAATGACCCTGTTAAACTAACCCCGTGACGCTGACAGTGGGCCCTGTAGCGGGTCAAAGCCCGGGTCAACGCGGGATTAGCCCTGTGTCACTGACCAGTGGACCCCACTGGTCAGGTTTGACCTGAACCTGCTCTGTTGACCTGATGACATCAAGGTGATGTCATGCTGACGCATTAAATGATTTTCTGGATTTAAAATAATCAGATAATTCCAGAAAATAGCTAAAACTTCTAAAAATCATAGAAATTCAACCGTAACTCCAAATTAAATAATTTATATATGAAAAATTATCAGAAAAATTCAAGGAATCCATATGTACCATTTTCATGCATGTTAGAACAACTTATAGCTGCTGTTTAGCACAAATCAATTAAAGGGCATTTAAATAATCACATATGGAGTTTGAATTTGAATCTTGTATTCAAACCAACCTCATTTAATCTGTTGCTAGTTGCATTAGCCCAAAACACATTCATATTGCCATGTCATAGCATGCATCATATTGTGCATTGCATTGATTGTGTTCCCTTCTGTGTTGCCGGTATTTGTCCCCTCTCGATAGACGTGATACCGATGATGTGATCGTTGACACTGATGAAGACTCAATGTTATCTTCAGAAGTGCCAGGCAAGCAAAACCCCCTTGTTCATTCCGATACAATCCTACTCTCTCGCTCCTGCTCTCTTTTAATGCATTAGGATAACACCGATTTATCTGTTACTTGCTGCGGTAGCTGAACCCCTTTATCCTTTGCATGACCTGTCATTCCACAGTAAATAGATGAAACCCACTAGTATGAGTAGGAGTTGTTTGAGCCCTATTGTGCCTACTCATTCTTGCTTGTTTGTCATGCCTGCTACTGCTTAGAGTTGAGTCAGGTCTGATTCATCAGGGATGAATCAGAGGCGTGTGAACATGTCCTACTGTGTGTGAGCTAAGTGTGTGAACACGATTTGGTAAAAGGTGACGGTGAGAGGCCATGTAGGAGTACATGGTGGGTTGTCTCATTGTAGCCGTCCTCAGGAACTGAGTTCTGTGTTTGTGATCCATGATTCAGTTACTACCATACATTGGGCCCTGAAATATGACCCCGCTCGACTCCTTATTCACCCTTGTCCTCTGTCCAGGAGTTGCAAGTAGTTTCTGGTGTTTGTAGCTTACTGGAGGCCATGGACAGCGCTGACCGTAGGGGTGGGCTGTGATGCGGTAGGTACGTGGCACGGTGTACCGGATGCCCGTTTGGTATCTCGGGAACCCTGTTCACATCGTTTGGGGCTATGAGCGAAACTCCGGCCGGATCTCCTCATGGATGGAACCCGAATAGGCGATAAACCTGGACTAGAGACTTGAGTGTTTAGGTAGGTCATGGTCTACACCCACGTCGGCTTTCGCTTGAAGTCTGCCGAGCACATGTCGTGTGCAGATGCTAAGTGGTGGAAACATGTATGAAGAAGTACACCCCTGCAGGGTTAATATCATCTATTCGAATAGCCGTGTCCGCGGAAAAGGACTTCTGGGTTGCTTATATCAGTTCATAGACAAGTGAAAGTGGATACTTTAAAATGCGCAAGATAAGCGTGAGTGCTATGGATGGCGTTCTCGTAGGGAGACGGGAGCGGATCCATAGTGGTGTATTGATATGGTGAATATGTGGACTCGTGTGCGCCACCTCAAAAGAGTTACATTGCAGTCGTAGTTTAGGATAGCCACCGAGTCAAAGCTGGCTTGCTGCAGTTAAACCCCACCATCCCCTTGATGAAAATGATGCATATGTAGTTAGTTCTGATGTAAGTCTTGCTGGGTACATTTGTACTCACGTTTGCCTATTTTATGTTTTGCAGAGAGACTTCAGTCTCAATAGTATTTCCGCGTGGTCTTCGATGTTTAGCTTGTTACCTCAGCTACGATCTTGTGCCTCGGCAGGATTTGGTAGATAGTCAGGCTTCTCAGCCTTTTTCATTTATAGATGTCTGTACTCAGACATGATAGCTTCCGCTTGTGCTTTGACTTGTATGCTCTGAGTGTTGGGTCATGAGACCCATGTTTGTAATATCTCGCTCCTCGGAGCCTATTGAATAAATACTTGAGTCGTAGAGTCATTTTGTGATGCCATGTTGTATTGCACATATCGAGCATATTGTGTGTATGCTATTGAAATGCTTGGTATGTGTGGGATCTGACCATCTAGTTGTTTGTCCTTAGTAGCCTCTCTTACCGGGAAATGTCTCCTAGTGTTTCCACCGAGCCATGGTAGCTTGCTACTGCTCCGGAACACTTAGGCTGGCCGGCATGTGTCCTTCTTCGTTCCTGTGTCTGTCCCTTCGGGGAAATGTCATGCGATGAATATCGGAGTCCTGTTAGCCCGCTACAGCCCGGTTCACCGGAGTCCTGCTAGCCCAGTGCTACAGCCTGGATTCACTCGCTGATGACCGACACGTTCGATGCTGGGTCATGGATGCCTGTCCCTGTAAGTCTGTGCCGCTTTGGGTTTACGACTAGCCATGTCAGCCCGGGCTCCTTATCATATGGATGCTAGCGACACTGTCATATACGTGTGCCAAAAGGCGCAAACGGTCCCGGGCAAAGGTAAGGCGACACCCGTGGGAATACCGTGCGTGAGGCCGCAAAGTGATATGAGGTGTTACATGCTAGATCGATGTGGCATGGAGTCGGGGTCCTGACAGCGTTGGTATCAGAGCTTGACTGCCTGTAGGATTACCAAGCCAAACTGGTCGATGTTGAGTCTAGAAATTCTTTAGTTATATGTAGGGGAATTGATTGTGGGATGGAACGTAAGGCTCTTTTTACTCCTTTACCTCATGCCCTTCTGATCTGAGTCATCTTATCTTTCCTACGGGGATTAAGAACTAGGCTATCTCTTCTTTCTATCAGGATCACGTGTTACTAATCCGTAGACTTATAGATTCTTGGATTTAAGTCTCAGTTTAGTTCCTACTACTTCCGTATGTTAATTGTTGATCTCGGAACCTTGATATTGTGCTTCTGAGTGGTTATGCCACCATTTTGTAGTATGTCTCAAATCTTTTCTGAGCATTTACAGCCGTTATGCTGTCCGAGTCATTCCAGGTTTCTAAAGAGTCTGATGCATTTGCAAAATCCTTTTTTCTCCGGTTTTAATGTCTGTTAGGCCAGGTTAATCACACAAATTGTTGAGCTGAGGTACTCTACTGCCTCAACCTTTATGTTGGAGTTATTATTATGACCCTAGGTGTCTCAGGGGATCATCTAATAGTCTAGCCATGATTTATGTTCCAGTGTGATGACTCTGGCCGTCATTATCGAAAGCATCCCGTGATGCCATTTAGTAGTAGGTATTCTATCCCTCGGTTTTGAGCCCGAGATTCACCCTACTTGCTTCATGTTGATAGTTTTGCTCGTTCCTTTAGGTTATTAGTAACCTTTGCATTAGTCCTCGATGTTCGTCGTATTCCTTTCCTCCAAATACTATGAACCGCTTATGGCAGATGTTCCTCGCTGATCGAAAGATCACAATCAGAGTGCTCTCGATGGGTTCTCGATTCTACATTGTGACTCTGCCAGTTCTACCTTTCTGCATGGGTTATCCGGAAGAAATATGTGGAATTCGTTCGACATGCTAAACCATGCATCCACAACTCAGAAAATCGCATGTTCCTTTGAGTTGCTCTCTTTAGTTGCATTCTGACCCTCGTCTATCAATTGATACCAAGGGTATGCATGCATTCGTTTATCGATGCCTATTACCCTTGTGGTACGTCAAGCCATTCTGTCCTGAATGACTTGGAGAAACAAACTCCAGTACCTCATCCATATCTAGGATTGGGTCAAAGTAGTTGTGTTCCGCAGATCAAGTTACAATCCAGCTTCTGGTCTGCTCTACCCTGAAGTATTACCTTCTTTATGACAGGAATTTCATGAGAATTGCACCACCTTTTGTGAATTCTTGACATAGTGATACTTCTCGCCATCCTTTTTCATTCCTCGGTTCCGTGTTGATGCAACCGGAATACCGACAAATGAATTGTGATGTGTGAAATCAATACTCCTAGCAACCTCGTTGCTTGGTAGTTAAAGGATAATAATTTTATTCTTAGTATGTTGGTTATTGAATCACCATTCTAAGATTGATCGTGCTACCTAGTCCTTATTTCCTGGTGCACTCTTTGATTGATGAGTTAGGATTTGTCAAGTCCTCGCTCATTTGATCATGTCGTCTTGCCCTCAAAAGCAAGATTGTTCTCAAGCTTAGTAACATACCGGTGGTTCGTGATTTTCCGAATATCTTCTCGGAAGTATTACCAGGTTGTCCCCTGACTGTTATGTTGAGCTCGTGATCAAGTTGGTTTCTTGTGAACCACCTTCTCTCCAAGAATCGGTGTTAGATATCCCTGAGCTAGTTGGTTAAGCTAGACAACAACTTGGAGAGTTGGAAGATAAAAGCTTGTCTGACTTAGTTCGTTCCAAAGGGATATTCTTGTGTAGTGTGTGTTGAAGAAAGATGATATCTTCATCGATTGGTCCTTGTGATCAGTTGCTGGACCTATTGTCTTACCAATCCTTTGATTTGAGTGTGGGCTATCGTCAAATCAAATCAGTACCAACGATGCTCGTAATGTTGTCTTATTCGTGGTTGATCCCTCGAGCATACACCATTACATCTTTGGCCTAACCAATGCTATCCCTTGCTCACTTAACTATGGAATTCCTTTTAAAAGGAAACCCAGATGAATTGTTGTTGTGCCCATTGAAAACATCCTTGTCTTCTCCATAATTTTGCTGAACATTAAGCTAGTGTTGGAAACTTTTGAAAGCATTTGTTCATGCTAGCTCATGAAGCATATGTTTGGATGAAGGTAGTGACTTCCTTTAATTCATGTGCATCTGATGCAAGTTACCGCCGTGGATTCGAGAAAGTCAATGTTGCTTTCTTTGGAATCATTCCAAATCAGTCATGCACACGTGCGAAGAATGCTGTGGTTTGAAGACTTGCAACCTTCAATCTATATGTATCCCTAGCACACCAAGCCACTGATTGATTTGTTCAAGAAGAAGGAGTTCCTTCATAAGAGCTAATCCGGACTTATGAAAGAACTTCGATATCCTCGCTGATGGTTCCCAACCTGAACTCGGTAGTGTTTTATTATAAGACTACTTTGTGGTCACATGTTTGTAGCAGAACCAGCTCATGTTTTGGAGCTTACTATCGTAGTTCATTTCCCGAGAATCTCGCAACGTCATCTCGTCGATTTGTGTTGCAAACTTTCATTTTTCTTTCTAGACTTGATAAGTCTGGAATATCCTGACACCAACCACATCTGAATCTCAGGCAGATATGGTGGGTTGGAACATTTCCCAAGAACTATAATATCGGTCCCTCGGAAACCGGTAAAGTGGATGTCGTGGTCAACACACCCCACCGGAAGACCTATTATTGCAGTATCTTGATTGAAGAAGTTGGCCACCCCCCCCCTAGGGATTTCGTAGGATTTACTCCCTAGTTGCCCCTATGGATTTTTGTGTTCCCGAAGTCCGACCTTTACTTGATGTTCTAGATACCAAACCATTTCAATGAATGGGATACACTAGCACATCAAGGAGAACATTAGAAGCGGAGTGCTAAATGTCTCTCGGTCGATCATCCAGATTCTATCTCCTTGGCCCCATCAAGGGTGAAATCTGGGATGATGTTACCTTCCTTTGCATCTGCATCATCCATCATCATTCATCATGGTAGCAAGTTGTGTTGCCAGGATCCTTGACACGGATGTTGGTAAAACCTTGATGATTGTGGAAATGCTCAAGTTCTTGAAAGCACGTACAAGCGCTACGTGTTACCATCGGCTCTAACTAGGATTCCTCTCAGTTTCCTCGGCAATGCTATGACCTTTTCAACCAGTGAATTCACTCTTTATTGTTGGGTTCTTCCCCAGTTACCAGAATCGTTCCCAGCATTTGCATTTTGTTCCCAGCTTGCACCACCAATGTCCCTTCCATTTCCGGTGATAAGTAAATTCATCCATTGCGTTGTCTTCAACAAGGTAATCCACATCATCCAAGTCCGAGTATGCCATTCTACCGACCCCCTCCAAACGACTGCTGTGATTTGCCTTAGGCTGATATAGAGAGTCTCAATGATCTCTATATCAAAAGTAATTCTTTTTGCCACTTAAGATAATAATCTACGAATCACCCTCCTCCAGGATGTTTCGTCGTGGTATCATGGCAACTCAACTCTTCGCTACGTTGACAATCGATTACCACCTTTTTAAGCGTGAAATTGTTGTCTACCTAGTGAACCTTCGTCATCCGTTTCTTTCCACCCCTCTCGATGTGTATCTCATGTCTCAACCCGAGAGATGGTCCTATGTCTCATTCCGTGAGTTGTTCGATCTTCGAGAAGACCGATCCTTCCAGAGTTTTCCTTTCCTCTTCGTGCCATGATTAGCTGGAATTCTCAGAGCAAGACGACAAGACAATGATGGTGAATGAATCAACGTTCAACTGAAGTGCACCCTGGATCGTGAAGACTATACTAGTTGCGTTACCCCTTCACCTTACCCTACGCTTGAATCTCGAGACGAGATTCTTGTTTAGTGGGGGTGAGTTGTCACATCCCTAGCTCTGGCCTGTTCTGTGCTTGCTTCCATGTGTGCATCATGTCTATATTTCTGAAATTTGAATTGAGGATTTTTCAAAGCCTCAAAAACCTCTAAAAATAACCAATAATTAAATCTTCTCAAATGTGTCCAAAAAAATGTTCCTGTTATTGCATGGAAATATTGGTGAGAGGTAAAATTTAAACCAATATTTTTGGAGTCACAGAGATAATTATTTTGGTCATTTGATTTAATCCAATAACTATTTGCTTTGGATTTATATTTAATATATATTAAATATGACTCCAATAATTCTGGAAGTTTGTGAGTGGCTTTGTAAATATTTTAGCAAGCCACATAAAAATCTACAGAATTTATTTAAATGATTGAGTTGCTAAACTAAATCAAAACAAACTACAGAAAATAGAAAAAACAGGAGAAAAAAAAATAAAAAGAACAGAGCTTACCTGGCCTTACCCGCGCAGCCACCAGAGCCGGCCCAGTTCCCCCCCAGCCGGCCCAGCCCACCTCCCCCCTTGTCCTCTTCTTCCTCTGCCAGTAGGCAGAGGCGAGGCGTGGCGCGCGCCCGAAGAGCGCCGGCCACCTCCTGCTTCGCCGTGGAAGCCTCCCCGACTCCCTCGCGACGCCACGGAGCCGCCCTCACCCCCTCC
This sequence comes from Triticum aestivum, assembly GCF_018294505.1. Taxonomy (NCBI): domain Eukaryota; kingdom Viridiplantae; phylum Streptophyta; class Magnoliopsida; order Poales; family Poaceae; genus Triticum; species Triticum aestivum. The sequence continues at coordinate 379,590,820 of NC_057810.1, read as the reverse complement.
CCTCTCCGACGTGCTCCCGAGCTCCTGCACCTCGCCGCCAACCCCCTCACCGAGCCACGTGACCGGAAGGGCCCCGAGCAGCCGCCATCGTCATCATCTCCGAGCTTCGGCCCCGGTGCCGTCTCCGTCGAATTCGGCCACTCCGGCGCGCCCCCGAGCCCACTGACCCTCCCTACAGCTCCGCGGTGAGCCTCCGTGCAGAACCCCTCTCTCTCCCCTCGCGTTTGCGAGCTCTAGGCCATAGCCCATCGCGGCTGAACTCCGGCCGCCGCTGACCATGTCGCCGCCGTGGCCTGAGCTCGAACGGGTCGCGCCCGTGTATCTCACCGAGCTCGTGGTGACTCCAGGAGGCTGCGCAATGCTTTACCTCACTCGCCCGTGCTCCACAACGCCGTTTTCGCCGAGGCCCGAACTCCGGCACCGCCTCGGGCTCCATTCCGGCGAACCCCGGCCACCCCCGCACCTTCCGTTGGCCCCCTAGATGCGCACGGGCGCGGGCTACCTTCTGGTGCCCTTCACGCGTCCAGCCGCCGCCCGTAGCGCAACCCCGGCGAACTTCCGCCGCGTTTCGGGTCGCCGCCGGCCGAACTCCGGTGGCCAGTGACGTGGCGCAGTCATTAGCACTAATGACCCTGTTAAACTAACCCCGTGACGCTGACAGTGGGCCCCGTAGCGGGTCAAAGCCCGGGTCAACGCGGGATTAGCCCTGTGTCACTGACCAGTGGACCCCACTGGTCAGGTTTGACCTGAACCTGCTCTGTTGACCTGATGACGTCAAGGTGATGTCATGCTGACGCATTAAATGATTTTCTGGATTTAAAATAATCAGATAATTCCAGAAAATAGCTAAAACTTCTAAAAATCATAGAAATTCAACCGTAACTCCAAATTAAATAATTTATATATGAAAAATTATCAGAAAAATTCAAGGAATCCATCTGTACCATTTTCATGCATGTTAGAACAACTTATAGCTGCTGTTTAGCACAAATCAATTAAAGGGCATTTAAATAATCACATATGGAGTTTGAATTTGAATCTTGTATTCAAACCAACCTCATTTAATCTGTTGCTAGTTGCATTAGCCCAAAACACATTCATATTGCCATGTCATAGCATGCATCATATTGTGCATTGCATTGATTGTGTTCCCTTCTGTGTTGCCGGTATTTGTCCCCTCTCGATAGACGTGATACCGATGATGTGATCGTTGACACTGATGAAGACTCAATGTTATCTTCAGAAGTGCCAGGCAAGCAAAACCCCCTTGTTCATTCCGATACAATCCTACTCTCTCGCTCCTGCTCTCTTTTAATGCATTAGGACAACACCGATTTATCTGTTACTTGCTGCGGTAGCTGAACCCCTTTATCCTTTGCATGACCTGTCATTCCACAGTAAATAGATGAAACCCACTAGTATGAGTAGGAGTTGTTTGAGCCCTGTTGTGCCTACTCATTCTTGCTTGTTTGTCATGCCTGCTACTGCTTAGAGTTGAGTCAGGTCTGATTCATCAGGGATGAATCAGAGGCGTGTGAACATGTCCTACTGTGTGTGAGCTAAGTGTGTGAACACGATTTGGTAAAAGGTGACGGTGAGAGGCCATGTAGGAGTACATGGTGGGTTGTCTCATTGTAGCCGTCCTCAGGAACTGAGTTCTGTGTTTGTGATCCATGATTCAGTTACTACCATACATTGGGCCCTGAAATATGACCCCGCTCGACTTCTTATTCACCCTTGTC
>NC_057810.1:379582900-379589061 GCF_018294505.1 Triticum aestivum | reverse complement strand
AGGATAGCCACCGAGTCAAAGCTGGCTTGCTGCAGTTAAACCCCACCATCCCCTTGATGAAAATGATGCATATGTAGTTAGTTCTGATGTAAGTCTTGCTGGGTACATTTGTACTCACGTTTGCCTATTTTATGTTTTGCAGAGAGACTTCAGTCTCAATAGTATTTCCGCGTGGTCTTCGACGTTTAGCTTGTTACCTCAGCTACGATCTTGTGCCTCGGCAGGATTTGGTAGATAGTCAGGCTTCTCAGCCTTTTTCATTTATAGATGTCTGTACTCAGACATGATAGCTTCCGCTTGTGCTTTGACTTGTATGCTCTGAGTGTTGGGTCATGAGACCCATGTTTGTAATATCTCGCTCCTCGGAGCCTATTGAATAAATACTTGAGTCGTAGAGTCATTTTGTGATGCCATGTTGTATTGCACATATCGAGCATATTGTGTGTATGCTATTGAAATGCTTGGTATGTGTGGGATCTGACCATCTAGTTGTTTGTCCTTAGTAGCCTCTCTTACTGGGAAATGTCTCCTAGTGTTTCCACCGAGCCATGGTAGCTTGCTACTGCTCCGGAACACTTAGGCTGGCCGGCATGTGTCCTTCTTCGTTCCTGTGTCTGTCCCTTCGGGGAAATGTCACGCGATGAATATCGGAGTCCTGTTAGCCCGCTACATCCCGGTTCACCGGAGTCCTGCTAGCCCAGTGCTACAGCCTGGATTCACTCGCTGATGACCGACACGTTCGATGCTGGGTCATGGATGCCTGTCCCTGTAAGTCTGTGCCGCTTTGGGTTTACGACTAGCCATGTCAGCCCGGGCTCCTTATCATATGGATGCTAGCGACACTGTCATATACGTGTGCCAAAAGGCGCAAACGGTCCCGGGCAAAGGTAAGGCGACACCCGTGGGAATACCGTGCGTGAGGCCGCAAAGTGATATGAGGTGTTACATGCTAGATCGATGTGGCATGGAGTCGGGGTCCTGACACTTACACTAACAGATCTCACAAAGGTTTTATTGAGTTTTGTGTGTTTGAAGTTTTCAAGTTTTGGGTGATATTACGATGGATGAAGGAATAAGGATTAGCAAAAGGCTAAGCTTGTGGATTCCCGAGGCACCCCAAGATAATATTCAAGAAGTATCAAGCAACTAAGCTTGGGGATGCCCCCGAGTGTCATCCCCTCTTTCTTCTAACGACCATTGGTATTTTACTTGGAGCTATATTTTTATTAGTCACATATTATGAGTTTTACTTGGAGCGTCTTGTATGATATGAGTCTTTGCTTGTTTTTCTTTTTTGTTTTAAGTTTTGAATCCTTGCTGCACACACCTTTTTGAGATGGCCAAAAATTATGCTATGCTTGCTCCTATGCTTCACTTAAATTTTTAGAGGCATGGAATTGCTCTAGTGCTTCACTTATATCTTTTTGAGTACAGTGTGCTTTGTTATTTTTGAAGAAATGCTCTCATGCTTCACTTAGATTAATTTGGGAGTTAGTAATTTTTTTATGAAATTCTCTCTTTCTTCACTTAGATTATTTTGGGAGAAATAAATACTATGCTCATGTTCTTCACTTATATTTGTTTGAGCTTATTAAAAGCAACATATGAAACTAGTCCCAAAGTGATAGATATCCAAGGAGGATATAATAAAAACTTTCATGAAGATCATTGGACAAAATAAACTTGGTTATTTGTAATGGTTTTGAGATATGACGATATGATATGTTAGTCATGTTGATGAGTAATTATGCTTTAGTAAGAATATTAGTGTTAAGGTTTGTGATTCCCTATACAAGCACCAAAGTCAATAGTTATGCAATGAAATTACATCCTACTTGTGGTGCATTATTCGGTGTTAGTTATGCTTAATGCTCACTTTTGAGATTTTTTGTTTCTTGGTTGGACGCTTCTCAATCTTTTTGATAGCCTTCATTTGCACTAATTATGATCACTACTTGGGCATCCAAAACCCTTTAAACCGGTTTTCCATATGAGTCCACTATACCTACCTATATGCGGTATTTCCGTGCAGTTCTAAGAAAATTTTTATGTGCCATCTCTAATTTTCAAAATAAATTTCTTTTTTGTGTGCTCGTACCGCTCGCGAGGCGGTGAGGGGTGGCCGATATTTTCCATGCTAGACGTGTTATTCTCACGATGAGTGTTTATTCACTTGTCATTGCTTGAGAGTACGACAAAGGTATTAGGGATGCCTAGTCCCAAAATGATAAGTGAATATACTTTATGTTTTCAAATAATAAATTCCTTGGAAAGTGTTGGTATGGAGGGCACCTATGGATATGGTTAGCCATGGAAAGAGGAATAAACTTTATTTTATTTTTGGGAACCACCTATGATATATCTAGCATGGAAAGTGTTGGGAACTCTAAGTCTTTTTCGTTGGTGGGAAAAGTATGCCTCCCAAAATGTTTTTATCTCTCAATTTTCACTTTGAGCTCTGGCACCTGTATAAATCCCTACTTCCCTCCATGAAGGGCCTTTCTTTTACTTTATGCAATTTTTATTTTTTACTTGAGTCTCCATCTTCTCTTATAAAAGCACCAACTAAGGGGCACTATGATCATACTTGAGCATTGGGTATAGCTAGTATTAGAGTGTGTTTCATGATTGTATCAATGATTGAGCATAATGGGCTAGGGATAACTTGCTTTAGTGTTGATATTTTGAAAGATATGTTGGTTATTGATATGGTTGAGTATTAAAGTCTTCATGTCAAAATTAAACTATTGCTTTGAACCATATGAAAGTCCAAATGTCCATGCTACAAAGAAAAGAATATGTAATGAACATGTTAGGCAGCATTCCACATCAAAAATTCTGTTTTTATCATTTACCTACTCGAGGACGAGCAGGAATTAAGCTTGGGGATGCTGATAAGTCTCCAACGAATCTATAATTTTTGATTGTTCAATGCTGTTATATTATCATTCTTGGATGTTTTACAATCATTTTATAATCATTTTATATCATTTTTTGGTACTAAATTATTGACATAGTGCCCAGTGCCAGTTGTTGTTTTCTACTTGTTTTTTTACATCGCATGAAATCAATACCAAACGGAGTCCAAACGCAGTGAAACTTTTTGTGGATTTTTTCTGGACCATCAGACACTTGTTGGGCCAAAGAAGTACCAGAGGGGTGCTCCAAGGGGAGCACAACCTACCAGGGTGCGCCTGGGAGCCCAAGCGTGGCCAGGTGGGTTGTGCCCACCTCTGTGGCCTCCCGCACTGCCTCTTTACTCTATAAATACCCCAATATTCCAAAAACCCTAGGGGAGTTGACGAAAATCAATTCCAGCCTCCGCAAGTTCCGGAAACACCAGATCCAATCTAGACACGATCACGGAGGGGTTCATCATCCTCATTGGTGCCTCTCCGATGATGCGTGAGTAGTTCATTGTAGACTTACAGGTCCGTAGTTAGTAGGTAATGGCTTTCTCTCTCTCGTTTGATTCTCATTACAATGGTCTCTTGAAGATCCATATGATGTAACTCTTTTTGCGGCGTGTTTGTTGGGATCCGATGAACTTTGAGTTTATGATCACATCTATGTTTTTATCCATGAAAGTTATTTGAGTCTTCTTTGATCTCTTATATGCATGATTGCTTATAGCCTCGTATGTCTTCTCCGATATTTCGTTTTGTTTGGAAAACTTGATCTATTTATCTTGCAATGGGAAGAGGTGCTTTGTGATGGGTTCGATCTTATGGTTCTGGATCCCAGTGACAGAAGGGGATCCAACGGGTATGTATCGTTGCTATTAAGGATAACAAGATGGGGTCTATTTCTAAATAAATTGATCTTGTCTATATCATGTTATCGTTCTTATTGCTGTCGGATGTTGGGTTCCAGCGGACCCTTAAGGTTCGAACTATGGGGTGCGCGCGAAGATCTTCCCCCTATGACTCCACGCCCGATCGCCTCGCGAGAATCTAAGCTAAACGATGTACAACGGAAGGGACACAAGGTTTATACTGGTTCGGACCACCATTGTGGTGTAATACCCTACTCCAGTGTGTGGTGTGGTGGATTGCCTCAGGGGCAGATGATGAACAGTACAGGGAAGAACTGCCTCGTGAGAGGTGTTCTTGAGCTGGTGCGATGAACTGCTTGGATGAGCTCGATCGCCTATCGATCTAATGTGTCCCCTCTACTGTGGTGGCTAGCCCTATTTATAGAGGCCCTGGTCCTCTTCCCAAATATTGAGCGGGAAGAGCGCCAACAACGGCCATTTTGAAGGGGAACATCCAGTACAAGTTATCCTGACTAAAGTTGGTCTTCAGCTGCCAAAGGCACTGGCGATGATGCCGTCCTGGGTTCCATGGTGACCTCCATCCTGCCGCTCTGCTGGTCTTGGTCTCGTTGCACTGAAATGGCAACCTTTGCCTGATGCCTTGGTACTCCATGCCTGTGCTTACCCCCTTTGCACCAAAGAGGAAACAAGGACACTGCGTAGGCCGGCGCCCGCCTGGCGCCCGCTGGTCTCGATCGTCACGGCTTGCATCACGAGCACCTCACGATGTACCCCTTCCTTGATCTCTCCGCCTCCTCGCGAGCCTGCCTGGCGAGGCCGCTCCTAAGGAAGCCTCGTGTCGTCCGCCCCGCGAGGCTTGGTCCCTCGCGAGGGTCTTGAGTCTTGCGCTGATGAAGATGGGCCGTACTGGCCCACCACTCGAGCCATGCCGCTGGCAAGTCTGGGGACCCCTGTTCCCAGGACGCCGACAGTAGCCCCCGGGCCCAAGGCGCACTCGGACATGGCTTAGCGGAGAAGCAAAGGGGCAAGTGCGGAGCACTACGGGCCCCATCAGCCTGCGGCCTTGGGTGCCGCATGGCGGTTGATTGGACGTGGGCGCCTCTGCTTCCCCATGCTGCCTCGGCAACTGCTCGACTGACAAAAGGCTGGCCCGAGGTTAGCCTTACCTTCATTACTCTCGTTCTCCTTGCTTCAGATCCCCTTTCTTGCTCATCGTCTTCCTGCTTCCAGAATCTCTAGATTTGCCGCAGCCTTTCTCCTCCAGCGAGCAATGGCACCCCGCAAGACCGCGGCCGGGGCTACGTCGGCCTGGTAGTTGCTGGCTCTGGTCTCCCCCAACGTGAAGGAGAAGAATCTCGCCCTCACGCGCTAGATGGCGGCAGCGCAGAGCAATGAGATGGGGGACTACGCTCCGGCTTGGCTCCGCCCGGCCGGAGGACAAGGGTAGCACCTTCTACCCCTTCTTCATGAGCGTCGTTATTGCTGGTCTGGTTCCTCCTTTCTCTGAGTTCTTCATTGCCGTCCTTCGCCAATATCAGTTGCATGCTCTACATATCCATCCCAACTCCATTCTTCTCCTGTCGATCTTCGCCAACTACCGCGAGGGGCATGACGGGGTGATGGCCTCTGTGGCCTTGCTGCGCCACTTCTTCTCCCTCCGGGTCACTGGCGCAAATATCTCGGCGTGCGCGAGCTTTGTCGCGTACTCCAAGTCCAACGCCATCTCAAAGGCCGGGAAGAGGGCCGACGGCTTCTGGAGCAAGTGGGTCATGGTGGACGCCAGGTGCAACAACCCCCTGCTGGAGCTGCCCACAGAGCAGCCCAAGGCCGTTGAGGCGTGGTCCCGTGCGAAGATCGACGACCGGCGAGCAAAGCTGGTGTTGGAGAAGATGAATGCCAACCTGAGGCCGGGCAATCTGAGGGCGGTGAGCTAACTGGGGCCTCGCTCTCGAGGGAGTTCCTGCCGCACCGGGTGGCCCTTCTTCAGGCGCACTCGCACCCGCTGTGGAGGCTTGGGGATGCGGACATCGTCCTCCGCCTGAGCTTGGATGCTTTGAATGACGAGGATCTGGCCGCAGCCCTCCGCTTCTTGGTCGGAGAGGACATGGCAGGCCCGGAGGATGCTCCGGTCCCCTTGTTCCTTCGTGACGACTGGGAACGTGTGGTGGACACCATGCCCACCTTTGACGGTGTCGGTCTGGTGCCAGCGGAGGACCCTAAGGGCCAGGCGGCGACGATAACGGTGAAATTGTCCTCTGATGACTCCGGTGGGGGAGAGAAGGAAGACGACGAAAAGGATGAGGAGCGTGACTCGGAGGCGACCTTCGAGGGGACGGGGAGACTTCCCCCTGGCGCAGGTCTAGCGCCCTCCGCTCCATGCCTGATG